>NC_056732.1:985094025-985154025 GCF_019279795.1 Protopterus annectens | reverse complement strand
GCACACTCACCTGACCCGCACCCTAACCCTAACTCATTTAAACCGCCCCTAACCCCAATATTTGTCACTATTGCATACATGCCTAACCTGCGCCCTAACCCTAACTCACTTAAACCGCCCCTAACCCTAAAATAAAACCAACCGCACACTTACCTGACCCCAACGCATGACCTAACACCACAGGGCTAACAATAGCAAAGCCACAATGACATCAGTATGTCTATTTTGTGTTTTCAGGATTTTGAGTTTCAGGATTTTGGTCTTTCAGGATTTTGGTCTTTCAGGATTTTGAGTTTTCAGGATTCTGAATTTTCAGGCTTTTGGTTTCAGGATTTTGATTTTCAGGCTTATGATGTTTCAGGCTTCTGAATGGGAACCATATATATATATATATATATATATATATATATATATATATATATATATATATATATATACACACACACACACACACACACACAGATATATATAATATATATATATATATATATATATATATATATATATAGCCAGAATTAAAAAAAAATGGATAAGTTATGAGGGGACTTACTGGAGGCCCAAAGGGGAGCATGTAAGGGGTCTCAGGAGGCCAAAACTAAATGACAGGACTTGAGGAATTGAATATCCTCACATTTAGAATACAAAACTTACCACAAGAATAAAGGTCTCCAGCTCATCTACTTTGAGAATTTACCTAAAGCTCAGAAACATCTTGCCTCCTAGTTGAGGTGCCAATTTGCTGATAGAAAGATGGCAAAAGTATGGGACTCAAAGATTTAGAAACAGCTTTATGCCCCAGGCAAGATCCTTAAAGAATCTGTCATACACTGCAATCATTTAAACCTAGCAGAAGATACTGCTGTCACTCTGGAAAACCTACAGGCTTATGAAGCTAATTTGAACTTACTCAAATTAGCTGCTGAATTTGTGGAGTCATTACTACCTCCCATCACTTCTTCAGAGATAAAAGACAGTTACAGCAAGCAAGCAAAGATGTCTGGACTGGACAGTATACCTCTAGAATTATATTGGGAGGACAAACAACAGATGGTACCTTATTTAACTAAACATTTTAACTCGGTCTTATCAGAGGAATGAACCCCAGATATCTAGAAAGAGGCAGTAGCTGTTATAATAAGAAAACCTGATAAAGATCCTACACTAGTTTTGTTCTATCATCCCATAGCAGTTTTAAACCAGGATTATCAAAACTTTACCTCAAGTATCCCACCTAACTGTTTTTGTGCTTCTGAAATAAACAGGTTTTATTCTAAACCGATCCACATATTAAAATCTAATCTCTGTGGCAATAATTCTTGAAGACGACAATCTACACGAAAAAAGCATTTGTCTTCCCAGTTGTGATGCAGAGAAAGCATTTGACAAAGTATCTTGAAACTATCTATTTAAATTGCTGGCATGATTTGACTTTCAGGAAAAAATCATTTTGCTTTTAAAAGGGCTTTATAAAGAGTCTAGAGCTACGATTAAGCTAGGACCCAGGCTGTCCTTCACTCTCATGATAAAGTACAGTTGTGTAAAATCTTACCATGACAGTAGATGTCCTTTTGTTCACTGTTGCAGTATTCTAAACAGAATGATCTCCTGCCCAGGGTAGCCCGACACTCAGCCAGTATACCAAAGCCTAATGATCATGTATGCGCTGTACATCACACCCATGCTCCCCGCACAGACATGGGGTATAAAGGATGTACAGACACAGCTACCTAGAACTGAACAAAGGTGTCCATGCCCATCCAGAAGGAAAAATGCAGAAGAAAAAAGGGGAAACCCTCATCCAGAAGGGAATCTAAAACAAAAACTAGAACAAACAACAGGGGGTTAGAGGAAGAGAGCGAATACTGCAGCAGTAAAGAGAATGAGATCTACTGTTAAGGTAAGATTTTACACAACTGTACTGTGTGCTTCCATATCACTGTTGCAGTACTGGAATCAGAAGGGAGAGTAAAATAACTCAGGGAACAGAATGGGAAGTGGAAGGCTGAGAACAGCCCTCAACAAACCCATATAAAATGGTTCTAGCAAAACCTGCTCTGACCCTAGAAACCATATCCAACTTATAATACTTAGTAAAGGTATGCACTGAAGACCAAGTAGCAGCTTCAAGGATGGAACTGGTGTCCAACCCCTTGAAGAAGGCACCAGAAGAGGCACCAGCCCTAATGGAGTGAGTTCTAATAGAAGTAGAGATTTGCCATGGAACATACAACAAAAGGAAATGGCCTTAGATATTCAGGAGGAGATGGTTTACTTAGAAACAGCCAAACCCAAGGTCCTGGGATGAAAGCAAACAAAAAGTTGATCAGACTTACAAATGGCCTTAGTTTTATCCAAACAGTACCTGAGTTGTCTGTGCAAATATAAGGTATGCAGGACCCTCTCGCTAGCACACTGAGGAGAAAGGAAAAAGAAAGTGAATTGTACTGACTGTTTCAAGGGTAACTCATTTACTACCTTGGGCATAAAAAAAGGATTAATACAAAGAGACACCTTGTCCCTGTGAAAAAAGCAAAAAAGTTGGAATGGCCATAAGGGCCTGGAGCTCAGAAACCCTCAGAGATGAAGTAAGAGCCAGCAACAAAACAGTCTTCCAGGTACAATGTTGTAAAAAAGCAGAATCTGCAGGATCAAAAAGATCCTGAGTCAATTTTTCTAAAACAAAATTAGGGTCTCAAGGAGGAGGAATAGGTTTCTTTGGAGGCCTACTATGCAGGCACGTTTAAGAAATTGTTTGAACTCAAAATGAGAAGCCAAAGGAGGATTCAAGAGTAGACAAGCAGAAATGGCTGACAAATGGCCCTTCACAGAAGAATAGGCCAGGCCAGACTGAAATAAATTCACACAAATAACAGAGGACCATAGGGACTCCCACTGAAAAAGGATCATTGTTATGAACATGGCACGAGACAGAAATTCTTTTCCATTTGGACACACATCATCAGAAAAAAGGTGCCTGAAAGGGATCAAACCCTATCACCCACAGTGTCGGCTGAAGAGTGGACAATTGAAGATGGAAAACAGACCACTTGTCCTGTGTGAGGCAATCCAACCCGTGAGGTAACTTGTGGTGATTGCCCATGGCCAGATGTATTAAGAGGGGGAACCTGTGCTGTGTTGGCCAAAAGGGAGTCGCTAACAAGATTTTCCAAGAGTCCAGCTAAATCTTCTGCAGGACTCTTGGAAGTACAGAAAGAGGACAGAAAGCATAAAGAAACATCCCCTTCCAAGAAAAAGAAAGAGCATCTGTCTTCCATACCAGATGGCATAGCACTCTGAAACAGAAGAGAGGAAGCTGCCTGTTCTGAGGGGAGGCAAAAAGAACTACCTGAGGAATAACCCACCAATGGACAATGTCCAGAAAAATATCTCTGTGAAGCATCCATTCAGGACCCTGTGTTTTGGACCTGCTTAGAGAGTCTGCCACTAGATTGTGCTCTGAAGGAATGTATACTGCCTGAAAAGTTAACTGATAACTGAGAGCCATCTCCCAAGCCTGAAGAGCCAACCTGCAGAGGAGGTAAGATTTTGTGTCTTCCTGCTTGTTGACATATCACATATCACATCACTGCAAGGAGCCTAGACAGCACATGGGGTGAAAAGCTTGAAGGGCCAGAATCAAAGCTCTCATCTCTTTGATGTTGATATCGTCTGACTGCTGTTGGGGGAGGCCAATGACCCTGAACTTTTGGGTGACAAAAAGAAGCCCACCCCTTCCCCAAGTCTGAAGCATTTGTGAACAGTTCTTGAGAAGGGACTGGAAGCTGAAACCACTTGCATTCCTTCTTTAGACAGGGAAGGAGAGGTAGACTGAAATCCAGAGGGTGACAATGCCACAGCCAAACAGACTGGAGGTACCACTGAAGCTTCTGCACATGTAGGCTGCCAAGAGGGAACACTGAATAGAAAAGGTAGGGCCCGAAGAAACTCCTTGACTGGCATGGCAGTCAGTGGAAGAAAAGACTGAAAGAAAATCTGCGATGATAGAACTTTTGGAGATGGAAGAAAGGCTAACATTGGCACTGTCTGAATCCTGCATCCCAGATAAACATGGTCTTGAGGGGTCTATATTAATTCATCAAAAGAAGTATTCCACAAATACATCTTCATCGAACACCAGCTGCCGAAATTCACATCAGAAATCCATGGAATTTTTCCCACTGTTCTGAAACATTTGGCCATCACCTCAACTTTGCCATTTTCTCCACTGTAGTGCAATTTCAGAGTTGGTATATGTAGTTAGGGGGTGTGGGGGTTGCAGCCCCCCACCTTGGGGGTGTGGGGGAAAAGCTCCCCACTTGGGCAGATTTGATTTAGTGCATTGTGTATTCCAGATGGTTGGTGGGTGAGTGTTTCCAAACTGTGGGAAAAATTCCACAGTTCGCTGAAGTAAATTTCGGCAGCTGGTGATCAATGAAGATGCATGTGCGGAATACGTCTTTTGATGAATTAATATAGACCCAATACTGAGAGGGAGTCAGAATGGACTTTTGGAAGTTGATAGTGAACCCCAAACTTTGAAGAAGAGAGATAGTAAACTCCAGATCCTGTAATAGGCAACTGGGAGAAGGTACCTGAAGCAACAGGTCGTCTTGATGAAGAAAAAATCTGAATGCCTTGAAGCCTGCAGAAAGCAGTCACAGTAGCTATATATTTTGAAAATACCCTTGGGACAGTAGAGAGGTCAAAGGGCAAAGCAGAGAACTGAAAATGAAAGGAATAAACAAAAAAATGTAAAAACTTCCTGAAAAGATGGTGAATAGGGGTATGCAGATAAGCATCTTTCAGATCCAGAGGTACCAGAAAAGCATTGGGTAGTAAAAGAGGAAACAGGGTTTGAAGAGTAAGCATTTGAAAAGAAGGGACCTTGAGAAAGGTGTTGAACAGGGAGAGATCCAGAATAGATCTCCAGTGCCCTCCTTTTGTTGAACCAGGATCATCCTGGAATAACAACCATTTCTCACCTAAGAAGGAGGAATAGGTTGAATAGTTTCTTGGTTTACCACGGTCTGTAGAACCTCTAGGAAATGAGGAAGTTTCTCTAGTTGAGGTTCAGGAATCCCTGAAAAAGGAGGGACAGACTTCCATACGATGAAGTAACCCTGAGGAATGACAGAAAGAACCCAAGAGTCTGAAGTGATGCAATGCCAATTTGGAAGACAAAGGGAAAGCCAAAGGGACAAACGAACCTGGTCTAAGAGAAGTGGGGGGTGAAATGTCGAAGAAAAGCAGGCTTATCAGATAAAGGAGGCTTCTGGACCACAGATATCTGAGAAGCCTTAGTAGAGGAGGCCCGCCTACCACCCTTCCTGCCCTTGGAGGCCTGGCAGGGTTTCCTGTGAACAAAAGCAGATAAAGAAAGATAATTCCTCTGGAACTTAGGAGAGAGAAAAACATGTTTAAGGTCATGCAAGGCTTTGCCTTTCTCTTGAAGAGACTTACACAGGTCAGCAGCAGTCCCAAAAAGTTTATTATCCAAAGGAACATCCAACAACTTGGCCTTAATGTCCTCAGGCAGGGACTGGAAATGAAACCAAGAATAACACCTCATGACAGACCCAAAAGCTGCAGCCCTGGAAGAGGCATCAGTAGCATCATAGCTACACTTAATAGAGTGATGAGAAAAAGATAAGGCAGAGGATTTGCCTTCAGAATTAGGGAGGTCAGAAATAACCTGACAAGCCTGAGCAATCAAGGCCAGAGCATAACTGGTCATGTGGGTGTGGTAATTAACAGCCCTAAAAGCCAACATAGAACCAGTGTCAACTTTCTTGTCAATCCTCTCCATTGCTCTACCATCATTACTGGAAGGCAAAGGTTTGGAAGAGAGCAAGAGCTTAGAAGGCTTGTCAGAAGAGACTGACACCACAGCAGGATCAGCAAAAGGACATTTAAAAAAAATTGATAATCCTCGGGAACCTTATGGAACATATCAGGCTTCTTAGGAGCAGGAGGCTGAGAATCAGGACACTTGAAAGCAGCAATGAAAGTGTCTAACAAGGCAGCCAATACAGGAGAAGCTGTTGATGGTTTAAGAGTTTCCACCTGAAGCAACTCATAATATCTTCTCTGAATATCAGACACTCAAGAAGAATCCCACTTAAAGTATTCCATCATCCTAGCAGTTGTGTCCCTAAAGGGCAATTCCTCAAAGGAAGACTCAGGGCTAACAGATCTCTCATCAGAACCATAAGCCAAAGGTGAAGGTATCTGTGAAGAACAGGACAAAGACCCCTCATCAGACAATAAATTCTCCTCTGAGGAATCCACTTCCCTAATCCATTTAGTAGGGGTAGAGGTCAAAGAAGGAGCAGGCAGCAAAACCCCTTCAGGAGGCTTCAGGGCCATCAAAGCAGAAAACATGCCCTGAATAAACTCTTTCCATTCTCTCTGAGGATCCTTAGGACAGACTGAAACATGCTTCAATTTTTTTGTCTTTTCTTGGAAGGGACATCAGCCCTAACAAATACCAGAGGTTCCAACCTGTGGCGAGATTCGATAAGAGAACATGGAACCTCCTCCCTGACCAGTATCTACCTAATCCCTCTAGAACCCTCTGAGATAATCAACTGTGGTTCCCCCTCGATGTCCAGAGCAGATGCTTGCATAGCCTCAGATGAAGTATGGAAAGACAGATCCATGTCGGCCTACAACGTGGTCGCGGCAGAGGAATCCAATGTAGATGCCAAACTACCTACAGAGCTATTACCTGCTTTTAGAGGGATACTCAGTGGAGGCTGGACAGCTAAAGAATCTGACTGAGACTTCTTGGCCTTCTTCTTACCTAGTGGGAGTATCTTGGGGTTAAAAAACTTCTGTCATGGTACCCAGGGCTAACTGTTTAAGATGCTGGTTTTCAAGATAAATGGACAGAGAAGACAAACGTTTTTTGAGTGTCTTAGACACAAATGCCTTACAGATACTACAAGAGGTATGGTCATGGGAAGCACTTAAATAAAAAAGACAATGTTCGTGATGATCCTTATGGAGAATCTGCCTCACAAACTGACATTTTCCCTTCTTGGATAACATGAATTCTAGGTAGCAAAACTGAATACAAAACCAAGAAAAAAAGAAAAAAAAAGCAATCCTGATGGGGTACTTATCTGGCAGCTAGAAATTCAGCACAGTAACAAGACATTCAGACCAACTAGCAATAATGGAGTTCGAACTGGCGGCAAAGAAATTCCGGGTAGTTGCATCCATATATCCCTTTTATGCCCTATGTTATGTGCGGGGAGCATGGGTGTGACATATGGTGCATACAAGATCATTCAGCTTTGTATACTGACCAAGCATTGGGATGCCCTGGGTGGGAGATCCCCTCTGTTTAGAATACTGCAACAGTGATATTGAAGAATAACCAGAGGTATTAGACAGGGCTGTTCCTTGTCCCCATTAATATCTGCCCTATAGTTGGAACCACTGGCTGAGACAAAGTCAACTGGAGGGCTATAGTTTTGCCTAGGTTCATAAAAAACTTGCTTTGTGCACAGGCAATCTACTGTTACTTATATCAAACTCAAAACAGGACACAGAGAGGGTGTTCCAAGAGCTGGGTGGCTTTGGAGAACTATAAGGACAGAAAATTAACAAGAGTAAAACCAGAGATGTCACTATTAATTTTCATCTCAGTGAAAGGCATTTAAGTATCTTTCCTTTCTTGAGAGACAATGAACCCCTTAGGCACCTGGGAATTAAATAACTTCCACATTGCATGACTCCATGAGTTGTACCATTAAGGAGATCCCTGATAAAACCAGGAAACATATATAAAAATGCAATAATATATGCCTTGATATGCAACAAAAAATTAAAGCAGGGAACTGGTTTGGGGTACTCTTAATCATATACTCCCAGTACTCCTGCAGAGGAACTACTGAAATCTTTGGAATTAAAATTTCAGACATTCATGTGGACCTAATCCATAAGACAAATTACATGGGATATTATAACCCTTCCAGTAAATGAGACTTGGGCTTGCCATACACTGACCTCTATCTGAATGCAGGTAGCCTGAAAGTCTTTCAATCTTTGATTAGTTCCAACACAGACAATCTCTGGCAATCAGTATTCATCCCCTGTCTGGCCCCATGTCTCTGATAGACAGAGGCAGACAGCAAATTTATCCTATCTGACATATCCCCCCTCAGGAAACCTTTTGCAACTTCCTAACTAACAATACCTCTACAAGCAGATGCTCATGTTACATAGGGACACAATTGGGTGGGTTATGTGGCTATGTGTTTGTTAGCCTAGTATATAGCTTTAAATCTATGAATTGATGATGTATAGCACGTTATGGGGGGAATCAAAACATATTTTTGGAAAAATACTAAAAAGCAAGGAATGCCAAAGTAATCCAGATGCAACCTTAGGCAGTAGATTAATAAACCAAGTCTCATGGGCTTTAAAGCTATGCAAGGTCACCTAGTGGAAAGCAGACTTGTCACTTACGGCAAAAGCGGTTTGCTGAAGATTGGTGGGCTGACAGTGGAATCAAAAGTCAGAAAGTGTGCCAGTTTTAATGTTCTGGGAACAACTAATTCAGAATAATCAACCCGTTAGCCTTTGTAGAGAAGGTTTACGTGGGACCAGAAAGCAAACAACTGCATAACAGATTAGTCCAGGAACTAACTCAATTGAATTCACCCCATTAATAATGGACATGCTCTCCACAAAAAAATCCAAATCCCAAAACCCACTAGCAAGCTGACTTTAAAACCTTAGCACGGATATAAAGAGCACTCCTCTCTCACTCTGAGAGAGAGAAATCTAGACCTGGATGGAGATCGAGGGGTTTACCGGGAATCGAAAATAGAAATATTTTGTCACAGGACAACCTTAGCTTAATTCAAAGGTTACTAGATAGCAGAGGTGGAAGTAAATATAAAAGGTGTCCTCAGTAGACTTTACAAGATACATTTAACAACTAAGGTGAAAGCAACATACAACTACATGTTAATATGGGAAAGAGGTCTTCATGTATGAATTACCCCTGCATACTGGCAATCGTTTCTACATACACCTAGATATGTGAAAGAATCACAGAAATTCAGTTTTTTGGTTGGCAATGCCTGAGCAAATTTTTCTACATTCTCCAAAGTATACATAATGTTTCCTATAGCATCCCCAAATTGTTGGAGAATTTATACAGAGGCATTAGGAGACTGGTCCCATATTTTTGGGGACTGCCCTTCTCTTGAGACATGAGTAATCTGCAGGAAATCTGTAACAAGTGTTTTTTTTTCTGAACTGTTTATACTCTCCCTAGTCCTTTTACTAATTAATAGGGACCTGTCCAACCAATGTAAGAGGCAGATCTTAAAAAAAGCTGTTGCACCTGCTGACACTAGTAACAAAGAAAACATGTACTAGGCAGTGGAAAGTCAATTAACTACCACTAACATCTGAGTTTATGTCCCTTATGAACTTATGAATAGCATTAGAGATATGGAATTGTCCGAAGAAAAGGCGAAGCTGATTGGTAATCTCCTCAAACAATAGTAAAGATGGTCACATTATCCCCATACTGTTGCCTCGTTACTTCAAGGTATAAATGATTGCCCTTCAAAACATATAAACTGATACAGGGTTGTCTCTTGTCCAGTGGTGTTGCTTAAATGCATATTCTCATTAATTCATATGATCTGTAACATATTCTGATCTTATGCCTATGTGAGCACCTGAAAGTATCACCAGTTGTAATAAAATTGTAAAAAATAAAGTTTGTATGATTTATAATGAAAAATAAAGGCTTTAAATAAAAAAAATGATGCTCAGGGAATTGAAAAAAAAAAACCTTTCTGATCTCAACAAACCATGAACATGTTACATAGGGACACAATTGGGTGGGTTGAGTGGCTAGGCTTATAAAGATCCTGGTAGTTGTTAGCCTAGTATATACCTACAAACCTATGAAGCTATGAATTGATACTCCACATGCTCCAAAATTATATATATTAACTTCATCAATTCTCCACAACAGTATGATGTCTTGCACAAACAGCAATCTGTCTGTGCCTAAGACTCTAGCAGTTAAGTTATGATTAAAGGTGACTGCCAGTCAAGTTCAGATAGTTAAAATCTAACCGAACTGTAGCTTTATCATCTGCATGGAAATCACTTTCTAATTGTGGATAGCCTCATGCTTCTGAGTAGTTTTCTTGCTAATGTGAATGCAAGATGGGAAATAAAAATGTGCAAAATGACTTCAAATTCACAGTTCGACATTTCCAGTTGTTTCCATTTAAACAAATGAGAAATGTTCAAAAAAGTGAAGCAGTAACTATTTTTCATTTTTTTTATTTTACCTTTTGTTGACCCTTGCTGGCTAAAGTAATATTACTGAATGTTTTCAGGGAGATACAAAGCAGACATTTCACAGGTTTTGGAAAACATAAAGCAAAATCTTTCTGAGGTGGGGTTTCTCTGATGTGACACTAGAATGAAAAGAAGACGTTTTCTAGTGAGAGCCAACTGCATAAAAGGAAGGAATATGCAGACTGAAGAAGGTCTTGTAAAAATGGAAATCAAAACCGGATTCCTAAATATTCTGTGCTCAGGGCATGATGCCGTGTAGGTGTTTGGGCTCAGTGCAACATCTTGTCCCAATGGCAAAATGTTTTGGACTCTGTGAGCAAGGAATTAAGTTCAGCTGAAATGAGTCAAAGAGATGAAAATGATATGCCGGGAGGAACACAGTCAACAACAACAACAAAATATAGTCTAACAGCAAGTTGGCTTCCAAAACATAAAAGTGGCTAAAATCACAGTCTGTGGAAAAGTTTTTCCAGAGTAGATGTGATGTCGTTATTGCAGTAAAAGGCAAGAGAACTAAGGCATTCAAAACAATGAAAAGCCTCGGCTGTAGGAGGGGTGAATGTGGTTAAGTCTAAGGTTTCTAAAAGGTCTGCAAGGATGTTGAAGCAAGTTGTTTGTGTTAAGAAAAGTTATGTAAATAATGTGGTCTACACCAAAGGATCTACATATATTCATTGCTGAATTGTGTGAAAATGCACTTGATATTTATTTTGTATTGGTCGCCTGCTGGAAGAGTTACAGTAATTTTAAAGGAAAGAAAGTGTGGCATAAAGAATGTTTCACAGCATATCTACTGAATCAACCTTTGTTTAACTCATTAACACCTATGTAGCATGGAACATCATACACCTCTAGCAGGCTATACATGTTTGCATTGCAGAGCATTTTCTGAAAACTCAGCTTCAAAAACATAAGATAAACAAATGTGAATATTTTGTGAACAATAAAAGCTATTTAAAACTGTCCAAATAGCAATGTTATCAGTAATATGTGCAAATACTATATTATTAAGTCACACAAATCCAGAATTATTTTTTTTGCTAAACTTTCACAAGTTCTCATATCTTGGAAAATGTGCCGCTAACAGACATATATTTTTAGAACACTTTGATTACCCAGATATAAGCTTTCAAGTGACAGCAAGGAATGTTTCTCTGAGTACTTTTACTTAGCTATTTACAGAAATATGGAAACATATACATAACTGCATAATTAGCAATATAAATAAAACTGAATATCTCTCAAGATGAGCAATGTGCAAATATTAAAGACAGGTTTCTTCAACATCTACAGTTTTACCTGATTCCATATAGCTGTTTGTCATCACTTGTTTTTTGAAATATTAATTTAATGTAAATGTTGCTTATTTTCATAATTACTAACAAAGAGCTGGAAATATCTCAAATACAGTGTGATATAAATGGCAGTGATAAATGTTTCCTGTCTCACCATGGTATTTCACACCATACACCTCAATGGCATGCAGGTCTCTTAGTTATGAGAGCATGATCATAAACATGAAAATATGAATAATATGTGGAAACAGTGATTACTTTTTCCACTGCAGGACATCCTAGATTAACAATCTTAGTGTCATTTTATTCTTTGTCCTTTCTAATAATGCATATTATTAACTAAGTTACTTTGTTAAAGAAGCCAGATGCCCAAAAGATCTGGATGCCGTAAGGAGCTATGGGTGTTAACTGGATGTATATAAAAAGGTGCTATAGGCATGAGTGAGTAAGTGACAGTATTGTTTAGAACTAAAAGTACTGTCTTAAATAATACTCCACTACAGCTAAATAGTTACTGCAAGTGAAATGCTCTAATTATGTTTTCCAAACTATCCCAGCACCCCCCTTGAGAACAAACGTTCTTCGTTCTTCTTTTCCTTCCTTCTCCCCCCTTTTTTACTTGGTACTTATAAGTTGAGAAGCTCACTATTCCTTCCTAGCTGCATGTTCTTTCATTGATAAATATAAGTGAAAATGTTCTTAAACAATTATTCTCATTTATTTATTTATTTATTTGCCAGTGGAGTCCCAGGGAGAAAAGCTCCACATATAAAAATATTTCACATACAATACAAAATTTACATTAACAAAGACAATTAGTACATATTATTGGCAGCTTATACAATTGGTGACAAAAACAGTACATAAGTAATCATTCGCAAATCAAATATATTATACAAGCAATACAGAGTACATACATGAGAACATTCCATATGAATAATTTTCAGCTAGCAGAATTTATATATGGGACACTTCATGCAGTGGGTGCAAAGAAGATATAGGAATTAGTTAGCAATTAGGTACTTAAACTTTTCATACATTTAGGAGGTGTAATAGCTGACCGATAGGCTATATGAGTCCTGTTGCAGGAATCAGCAAAATCGATGGACATTGTTGCAGATATAAGTGGTGGTATGATATTAAGGTAAGCTGCGAGAGTACCTGAAGTCTCGCCTGGTTCAATGGTAGGTCTATAAAGGTTAGGAAGAGAAGGAAGTAGATAGGAGGGATCACTGGTAGGACAATGAGGGTTAGAAGAGGGAAGTGGACAGGATGGAGAGGCGGAGCAAGTAAAAAGACAGGTGGATGTGAAAGGAGGATGCCAGAGTAGTAGAGTGGGGGTGAGAATAGTTGTGTTGGCTGAAGGTAATTTATATGAGATGTGGTGTTAGCACATGCCCACAGCCAAGATGAGGAGAGGTGTTGTTTCACAGATGACTGGAAGACGGTTACTGAGCAGGTGGATCTAAGTGTTGGGGGGAGGGAGTTCCAAAGTTTTGTGATGGTAAAGGAGTAAAACATCTGGCAAGCTGAAAGTTTGGGTTTTTCTACTTTTATGAGCAGTTGGTTGCTGGATCGGAATGGTCTGTTAGGATGGTATAAAGCAGGACACATGGATGGATGAGTTTGTGAGCTGTACTTAGTTGAATAAAGGTGAGATAGTTGGGAAGTTCAAGCCATTTTAGGTTGCATAATGATAAACAGTTATGGGATGAGTAGGAGGCATTAGTTACAAACTTAGCAATTTTGTTGTAGCATGAGTCTAGTTTGGACTTTAGAGAGGACTGAATGTTGATGAGGAGGGGGCATTGTATAAAAGAGAGGGTAATAGAAAAGAAGAGGCAAGTGAAAGTTGGGGTGATGCACTGAGTAGATGTTTGTGTCAGTAGAGAGTGCCAAGCTTTTGATTTGTCTTTTTGACAGTGGACTGGATGTGCAGGTCGAATGTGAGATTTTTGTCTATGATGACACCTAGGAGTTTTGTGCTAGGTACAATGTTGATGGTGATACCATTTAGAGATTGAATGGTGAGGTTCTCTTTTTGTAGGGGTGTGGACTTTTGGGGGGCAAAGATTACTAATTTGTTTTTTTGGGGGGTTCAGGGCAAGATGATTATTAGACATTCAATTTTTGGTGGAGGTGAGGGCATTTTGGGTGAGTTGGTGTAGTTCTGAGGAGTTGTTTGCAGTACAGATGATAGTGGAGTCATCTGCATACTGGATGACTGAGTCTTGAGAGAGTGCGGTGACGAAGTTATTGATAAATATGTTAAACAGAAGTGGGCCTAAAATGGAGCCTTGAGGAACACCAGTGGTGGTGTTTAGGAAACGGGAGTAAGAGTTCAGCCATTTCGTTGATTGTTGCCTGTTAGTGAGGTAATTAGTGAACCAGTTTCGAGTTTGAAGTGAGGTACCTGTGTTAGAGAATTTTGTTAGAAGGAGAGAGTAGGATATAGCATCAAAAGCTTTAGAAAGACCAAGAAATAGTGAAGATATGATTTTACCAGCATCACAGACTCGCTTGACAGTGTCCATGAAGGATATGAGGGCAGTGGCGGTACTATGTCCTGGCCTAAATCCATGTTGGGGTGGGAGGATGTGGTTGTGAGTCAGATGGTGAAGAAGTTGAGAATGAATACATTTTTCCAGAATCTTAGAGATGGGTAATAGTATAGTAATGGGGCGGAAGTTGGTGGTGTCTATGTTTGGGCCCCCTTGTGTAGAGGGAAGATATAAGCGTTTTTCCAGATGATGGGCATATAGGATTCTTGGATAGATCTGTTGAGAAGTATCCTGATAGGGTAAGTGATTGAGATGGCTGAGATTTGCAGGTATTTGGTGGTTATATTGTCAGGGGCATTTGCGCATGGTTTGAGTTTTAGAAGTAATTTTTTAATAGTCGAGGTGGGTATAGGCGACAGAGTAATGTTGGAAATAGGGGGTGTGCTGATGTTAGCTGTGGAGAGGTCCATGGGGGACAAGTTGGTCTTGGAAAAGGTAGTGTTTAGATTGGCTATAGTATCTATGAAGTAGGAGTTGAAGGTTGCAGCAATTTCAATGGGTGTTTTATTTGGGTCTGGACAAGGATTATTACTAGAACCTGGGTTTAATAAAGAATTGAGAGAGCTCCAGAATTTCCTTGGGTTTTGCCTGTGTTGATTTTGTAGTGTAAGGTAGTGTTCTTTTTTGTTTTGTAGTACTAGGTGCTTAACCTGGTTTCGGAGCTGTTTGTATTGGGCGAGGTCAGATGGGATCTTGTTTTTTTTTTTTTTTTTGCCAGATTTTCCATGATTTATCCCTGCGTTTCATGAGATCCTTAAGCCCTTCCATAAGCCCAGCTTCTGTTCTTTTCTGTCAAATGTACCATAAGTGTGTCTGGTACTAAATATAAGGACGCTGTTTCACTCTACTCCAAATCTGCTATCTTACAGAGTTTCATTCTTCCTTCCATCCTGATCATTATAATCTTTTCCTCTGATCTTACATTCCACCAGAACATTTCTCTTATTGCCTTTTGGCTAACTTTCTTCTCCTATATTCGTCTTCCTTCATCATTCCTTCTCTCATCTCTCACTCTGCTCCCTACCCTTCCCTCTTCCTTTACGTGATTTTACCTCACCATTTCTTTCATCATCTTCTCAGGATCATCATGTTTACTACCTTCTACGGTCAAATGAAGACAAGATGCATGGTTTACAGAAGAGAGCAGAAGAGCTTATAGTTTTGAGAAGACAGTGAAGTATAATGGAAGATACAGTAAGCTAAAATACACTGGAGGAAGAGGGAAAACAGTTACAAAATAAATATTTTCATACCATGTATATTCATAACTATGAGGCTGAATTAACCTTAAATAGATGTCCCTCTCCTCTGTGATGGTGCAGCTTGGAGTGGGGGGAGTACACTCCCTCCATAGTGAAGGAGGTGGGAAGGCTTGCTCTCCTGCAAGAAAACTATATTGTAAGTTGATTCACTTTGACAGTTAAACATTCAGCTGATTACAAAATAAAATTAGTGGTTGCAGTGATCTATACCACAACACAGAAAGTCCTCTGGAAGCAAATGGGAAATAAATGAAGGATAAAAACTTTCTAAAATAGAGAAATCAGTGTAAAATAAAAGGAATGAAATAGATAGTTAGGAAATTAAGAAGGTGAATATAAATAGTAGGAAGAGACCAAATATAAAGTGCCAAAAAGACCAATAGGAATTATTTACAGCAATATAATTTCAAAAAGAAAAACTTTATTAAAAAAAGGGGAGATAAGGACAACAAACAGACAATTAAAGGGGGTGAGAGAATTACAGATATTCTGGATTGGAAGAGTAAAGATTAAATATGAAAAAAATGTTAAAATTATGAAATGTGATATGTTAAATGTTAAGTCTTGGCATACAGAAAATAGTTTATGACACACAGTAAAGAAGAAAGTAAATGCACTGATTTTATATAAATTGTATTTTAATGAAAATGCTACATTATAGTTATAGCACAAACCAAGATCTAAGGAAGTGGTACTTCTAAAATAAGTACAATTTTACAAATAAGGGAATAGCAACCTAGCAAGATGTGTATGGCTGTTGTACAACAAAACATGGTGGTGCCGCCCTACAAAAACATTTTCTAATGTGACATTTGGGTATTTTCTATATCTGCTGAGCTCAAGCACTGTTCTTTTGATTGATTGTGTATTTACCAAACTTAAGGGAAGCCAGTAATAGGCTATCTCTTCTTTTTATAAATTGCCATGCAAAGCTTATACTGACCATGCTAGGGTGTCTATAGATGTCAAAGGAGTTGGCTAGTAAAGGGAAAAAAATGGAGAAACAGAAATGTTGATTTCTCAGAATGTTACTGAATGATTGCTTAAATGTTAAAATGTTGAAAACGTTGTGATATTAGAGAGAATAGTAAGGGAGGACCTTAGTTCTTGGTCACAGTGGTGTTTTTTCTTTAAAAAATAAATTGTGGAATATATAATAAATTACAAAACTCATAAGAGTAAAAGTGACTATCAGGTATCAGGCCAAAGTTTATATGTTGAACATCACCAGAAAAGGGAGACAATACATTTGATACTTTTAGGAAATTAGGACAACATATAAACCTAAATTGGAAAATAAGAGGAAAATACAGAGACAGAAAACATACCTCTCAATCTCTTGCAGCAAGAAATCTGTAAAAAGCTTGACAGAATGGGGGGGACAAAGGCCAACAACTAGAATTAGGAAAAACGAAATATTGCTTGCATAAACTTAGAAAGTTGACAGACTAGCAGACTTTGTCTCAGCATGCATTTCTCCGAAGAATATGAAGAATATGAAGTCTGAATCTCAGAAATGTGAAAGGAAAAGATGGGAAGACGGGAAGTCTGAATCTCAAATGCATATGATTATTTAGTGACTTCAATCCTCAGATCATCCCAGTGATTTGCCAGAAAACCACAGATCCTATTAGAAACAAAGCAAAAATATGAGGCAAAAATCTGGACAGCTGAGAGGTATGTTAGGAAATACTTAGATAAAACAGCATCACTGGCTGACCTAGATGTAAATGCCAGGCAATCCAGCAAACAGTGGTTGTATAAATAAACAGCAGAGGGAATTAAAGGAATAAGGTAAAAAATGAGGACTATTTTAATACTTTGTGGGGGAAGAGGCTTTGTTATGCTTACAGAAGGATGAAAAAAGGGAGACATTAGTCTGAAGAAGGTGGAGATTTGAGTATTTAAATCAGTGAGGGATATGGTACTTTGGCTGGATGGAATTCTACCAGATTGTTATTAAGTATGAAAAGAAACAGTGAAGGAAGTGATTTTTTTTGTTTATAAAATGCAATAAATGGTCATATAAGAGATATAAGGGGAAAATAACCAATGTTTGTATCCCACCACTGTTAACCGATGTAAGGTAAAGCTGATGGTCAAATGGATGGGATTTGAACCCCACCATTCCCAACTAATATGAAGGGTTACCAGGGTAGTGTCTCTTTAGTACTACCACTACTGTTTAATAGATTCAAGTATAAATAAAGCACATAAATATGAATCATAAAATACTTTCCCGGTCAACAAATGTTAAATAAATAAATAATTCAAGTATAGATAAAGCACATAAATATGAATCATAAAATAATTCATTAGGAAAATATGCACTGCTTTCCTGGCTATGGGCCTACACCATCCACGCTGAAAAACAGGCATCAAACTGGGCACCGAGTGAGCATAGTTTTCAACCTAGCTCCACAAAGCCACTTGTTGACACTTTCTCTAAGATTCAGTGCCTTCCAGTACTCACTTGGCCAAAATAACTGTACTTTAAAGAAACTGTTATCCATTCACACACATGCACACACACACACACACACACACACACACACACACACACACACACACACACACACACACACACACACACACACATGAATTCCAGAAAAATCTGTCCTGCAACAAAATAATAAACTGCTAACACCCCACCCAGATTACCAGGTTGGAGGCCTCCCATTACTGTTTCACTCTTGTTAATAAGCCAGTATTTACAAACACAAATATCAGTGTGCAGCAAAGCACTCTGGAAAAGGATGTCAGAAATGTTGTCATGTTAGCCATGTACACCTTATTATCAATTAATAAATATATAAAAGACAACCAGACCACAAACTTTTTATAAGTAAATATACAAAAATACTATACTTAGAAAATAAAAAGTAAAACAGCTCAGTTAACAAACAGATACACAGAGAGATAACGAATAGCAAAACAAACAGAAAATAATCAGTTTGAACAAACTGACTGCAAAGATGAAAACATCTAACTATAGCTTACTGAATCTTAAGATAAACGTATCTGAATTTCTAGTCAAAAGGACACAAGTGTTGAGAACAAAGCTCACAAGTCAGAAGCTCCAGGTAGTATGCTTTCTCAATTCTTCATTAAATGTGTTTTTAAATCTTTTTCATACACAGAAGTAATCAAGCAGGCTTTCCTGTTTGCATATTAATGAACCTACCTACATGCTTTTAGTTGGATACCTCTTTAAAGAATCTTCTAATTGCATTTTTATGACCATAGATTCTCAGCCTGGGAAAAGTCCTAGATCCTGTATTAAATGACAGCTTAATAATACACATTCTATTTTGCCTTACAAACACAAGGTACATGGTTTGAGTCTCACAAGGGATAATTGTCTAGGCTTAAAATGGCTCGCAAGGGCAGTTAGCCTAGTACTAATCTATGAACTTATGAACCTATGAACCTATGAGTAGCTACTGTGGTTCTCAGCTGAAGGCAAGAAGTTACACTTTACAGATTCAGTTACAAATTCTATATATTTAGTTTTTTTTTTCTTACATTCATAGAAAATGTCACAAGTTTATACAGCTTTGTATAACACTGGAAAAAGTACACATCTTCTTCTTCTTTCGGCTTCTCCTGGTTAGGGGTCACCACAGCGGAACTCCGGTCCGCTAATAACTGGCAGTAGATTTTTACGATGCTGAGGTGCCAGCTCGAAGCCCAACCTTCAACGAAGGCACACCTATTCTACACATGTCTTTTGAATGCCACTTGACCACGGGGAGGACATGAAGACTACACACAGAAGGCGCTCCAGCCGAGAATCGAACGGGAAAACCTCTTGCTGTGAGGCGACAACGCTACCGCTGCACCACCGCGACTTGGAAAAAACACACATATTGCAATTAAATCACATATTTTTAGTCTGTCTACTGTAGGCTTCATCAGACTTAAAAGTGGCTTAAATTTCTGTTAATTTTTGATTCTACTTACATGTAAAACTCATGGTGAAATGAGTAAAGCTTTTGTCATGATACATCAAATAAGGATAAAACTGATTTAAATAACTAGAGTAGGAACAGTGTGTTGGGAAGAGATTACAAGATGTTAGCAAATATACTGATGCAGAAATTAAAACATAAATATATATATATATATATATATATACATACATACATATATATATATATATATATATATATATATATATATATATATATATATATATTTCATTCATGGTAGATGTGCACCATGAAAAGGAGGAAACCAGGACAATTTGATGTTATTAAGAGAAGATTTTATCTGACAGAGAAGAGACTTACTCAGGCAAGTTATAGTAACATATCAGAAAAACAGCTCTTGATAAAGTGTATACTAGATTGTTATATAAATTAGGTAAAATGGAGTTCCACAAGAACTATGAGGAGGCGTTTACATTATACATGGTAGCTATGATCAGTAATCACATAAATGTAATGTTAACTAATGAAGTGTGAAGAATAACAGAGGTACTAAGAGGATGCTCTACAAGTCTATTATATATCTTAAATAAGTGCTGTATGCAAAAAGAATGATAAAATCAAAAAAGTTGACAAGGTATGGGGCAAGAAAAGGTAACAACATTAGCTGATGATATTAGAGTCTAGCAAATCAAGAATGTTTTAATTGAACTACATCTCTTCAGATGATCTGAGATTAATTAAGGTAAAGTGAAATGTTTTGTTTAACTATAAAGTAGTTAATAGATTTTTCATTTAATTACCAAGTTAAGATATTTAGACTGTTGGGCCATCTTCTGGTTTGAAAACCTCAGAAAGAACTAACAGGGTAACGGTGATGGATAAGATTCAGTTAAAGACAAATGGAAAAAAAGTGGAAGATGGAGAAGCAAAATTGGAATTTTATATCTATGACATCAATGTTGCCATTAATTTAGCAAGTGGTCACGATACAATGGAAACCTGCTAATTTAGAAGCAACACTAGTGGAACCATGCCTTTATTTATATATGTGTATTTAATTATTTATTTAGACACTTGTTGGATAGTCCAACTGACCTAAACAGTGCCTTTTCAACACAGACCTAAGGAGTAAAGCTCCAGGCAATAAGATATGTATACATGCATACAGTAGTATAACACAGTGAAACTTCAGTGACAATTTTATGTGGAGTTCTCTTTAGTAACTAATAAAAATAAATGTTATGTGCATGGTATGGAAGGGGTGGTTTAGTAATGATCGACATACTAGAATTAAACACACAACAAACGAGGAGCCACCAAGCTGAACAAATGATTCTTTAAGTCGTGCACCAAGCCACTGTTTTATTACTGCTAGTGAAACACACGCCGTGGGTCAGAACAGCATGGAGGAATGTTTTCCTCCATGCTGTCCTGGCCCATGGCATGTATGTTTCACTAGCAGTAATAAAACAGTGGTTTGTAGGGTTACCACCTGTCCCACTTTGCGAGGGACAGTCCCTCTTTGGGCAGTTGTGTCCTAACAAAACATTTTAAAAATGGCAAATGTCCTGAGATTGTAGGACAAAATTGTTTCCTATATTTTATGTAATAGTTGCATAAAACAGTTATTCTGTATCTAAAATACCTGAATGTTATAAGAAACAGAATAAACAACTAAAATGCTGCAAGAATAAGCTTTTATTTAGGCAAAACAAATTAAGTTCTATCCTTTGTATTGACCGTGGGTATGTGTCGGCCTGTAAAATCTGATGTTTGTACTGAAAATGTCCCACTTTAGCCATTTGAAAAGGTGGCAACCCTAGTGGTTTGGTGCATGACTTAAAGAATCGTTTGTCCAGCTTAGTGGCTCCTCATTTGTTGTGTTTTCACTTCAGTAGTTTGTGTATCTTTTATTCTCGTTGGTATACTAGAATTAAAGTCCAACAGGTAAAAACAAACTCAACCACCATGAATGACACATAAAAAAATTTAATAAAAAAACAAAAAGTAAAGGGTAAGTGCTTTCACAGCTGAAGGCCGCTTCTTCAGACCATAACACTCCATACAAACTGCAGCACTGTTAAAAGTACAAGTTACCCAATCAGAAAAACAACAATCAGGTCACATGGCTACTCAGGAAGTGGTAGGGCAAAATCATTCATAACACTATTATACAAAATTATAAAATCAATGCCTTAAGCCACGTGCTTGTAAAACTGGTTTGATAGAAACATTATTATTCAAACCAGGGGGCGAATATGCTTTTAATAAAATAATCCACCTAAGTTCAGCACATTCACTAATGTTTCTGATATCCCCTTCTCCAATGGTACATTCAGTGCACTCTAAAACAGTAAAATTAAAACAATGAGCAGAACCAGAATCAGATACATGCTTAGCTAAAGCATTTGTAAGTTTTTTGTTGAGAATGTCTCCAGCATGTTTAAGTATTCTGTCTTTCAGCATCCGGTTTATTTTTCCTACATAAAAACTGCTGCATGCTTGATATTTTGCATAATAAATCACATTCAATCTCCTGCAGTCAGCATAAAAGTTAAACCGGATTTGATAGCGCAAAGAGGGATGTCCAAATACAGCTTATAGTCAAAATATGTTTTAGGAAGTCTTACAAAAAGAATAACATTTTGCACAGAACCAGCATGCACCCCAGACACATCACTCAGAATGTGCTGAAGGGTCAGTTGCTCAGAACACCGAGGCTTCACAATATGGATAGTAGTACAGATGAAGGACAAACAGAGATGTCTGAATGGTTCTTGGCAAGAGGCTACTCTTGTAAGGAAGTAGATGAAGCAGTATCAGAAATACATTCCCTGAGGGAAACTACTGCACAACCCTAGTTTAAGGAATATAATGAAGTAGCACTTAATAGGTCAGATATACAAACTATCACCCCTCGAGTTGTACTTACATATTCAAGCAATGTAGGAATGATTTGTGAGATATAAAAAAGAACTGGCCAGTTCTGATGGCAGAAGAAAGAGTCAGAAGGACACTAACATCCACACCGAGTTTTTCGTTTCACAATAATAAATCTTTAAAAAGAAAACTGTGCTATAAATATACCAAATGCAACAGTTGTACGTCGGATCATACAGTTACTTTTCCATGTCGATCTTGTCAAGCATGCAAACATATTTTGACTATAAGCTCTATTGGACATCCCTCTTTGTGCTATCAAATCCAGTTTGACTTTTATGCTGACTGCAGGTCTTTGAATGTGATTTATTACGCAAAGTGTCAAGCATGCAGCAGTTTTTATGTAGGAAAAACAAACCGGATGCTGAAAGACAGACTACTTGAACATGTTGGGGACATTCACAACAAAAAAACTTACAAATGCTATAGCTAAACATTTATCTGATTCTGGCTCTGCTCATAAGTTCATAGGTTGGTACTAGGCTATCGGCACTAGGGCCTATACAAGCCTAGCGATAACTATTCCATGGCAATTCCTTCCCACACTATTTACTTCCTGGACCCCTGTCTAGCAGGGTGACTGACGTGATCAGACCATAACACTGTTTTAAATTTGTTTTAAATTTACTGTTTTAGAGTACACTGAATGCACCATTAGAGGAGGGGATATCAAAAAGATTGCAGAATGTGCTGAACTTAGGTGGATTATTTTATTAAAAGGAGATTCGCCCCCCTGATTTGAATAATAATGTTTCTATCAAACCAGTTTTACAAGCACGTGGCTTAAGGCATTGATTTCATAAATTTTTTAAATGATCGTATGAATGGTTTTACCCTACCACTGCCTGAGTAGCCATGTGACCTGATTGTTTTTTTCTGATTGGGTAACTTGTACTTTTAACAGTGCTGCAGTTTGTATGGAGTGTTATGGTCTGAAGAAGCGGCCTCCAGATGTGAAAGTGCTTACCTTTTACTTTCTTTTTTTTATTAAAGATTTTTACTTGTCAGCTGTGGTGGTCAAGCTTGTTTTTACCTGTTGGATTGTATTTTGTGCTAGGTTGAACTTCATTCATCTGGTATACTTCTGTTTGTTGTTCATGCTAGAATTAAAGCTTTGTTTTTTTTGTGGAGAATTTACCTTAGCTTCCTCTCCTATGAACTCTGTCACCAAACTACTTTCCACCTTTCCATCCTTCCTTCTTTCTAACAGTTTATAATGTAGAAAATTAACTATTCATATTTGTTTTCTGAGTATTAGCAAGTGAAGATTTTATTTTTAGTATAGCTGTAATTACTATTTACATACTTTATGACTTATTAATGTAATCTTTGTTTATTGCATGACCCAAACTGAATCTGAAAATAATCCATCTTGCTTAATGTTCTACCCATTTAAGAAATTACATGAAATTAAACTAAATTAGATAAATAAATACATTCCATCTGTACTGGAGCCAAGAATCATAGCATATATGCTGTAATGCGGATTGTACTTACACAACTACAATTTGTAGTAAAACAACAACTTGTGCATTTAAATTAGTTGCTGCCAAGTAACGGCCAGCTGCTCAGCTAAAACACAACATCTAATGATCTCTTTCCTTAAAGCTCCAGAAAGTGTTCACATTGTATGTTTCGGTTGCACAGCACAAAGTCTGCATTAACACCATCTACTAGAGTAAAACAACGGTCTCTCATCTTCTCCAATTTTAGTCTCCAAAAGCATGTGCACTCCTCTCTTCCAATATGACCTCAGATGGCTCCAACTTTCTTTATTTAATTGTCTCAGTTATACAGCCAATAACAAGGACAAACAGCAAGTTCTTGGAGCACATGATGGGCAAATAGGCCAATAGTAGATGCTGCCAAAGTTTAGCACTACTGTGGGGATTTCAGAAAAGGTACAGTTATCACAAGATGCAGAATTTAAGTTGACTCACAGAAAAATGCAAAATTTGATATTGACATTGAAGAAGACAGCGACATGAGTCTGCAGAAGTAGACACATCTACAGTCACACTGAACAGGGTGCAGTAATTGCTGCCATACTTTTTGTAGCTGCTTTCATTAGCTTGTCTAATTGGTTTGCTGTTATACTCAAGTACAAAGATATAAAACGCTTGCATGCAAAGATAAGACATCTGCATCTTCTGACTATTCACTGACATCTTACCACTTTCTAAAAGGTGCTGCAATGTGGTTCTCTAAGTACATGACAGCTACCTCTGCTGAGATAATACTGGGATTCATTTATCTGATGTTATTTGCTTTCTCCATATCGGGTTGCTAATAGATCCGTCTAAGTCTAGTCTGTACCTGAATGCAGGTTTGGTAAGCACATCTCTCCACTTTGCCTGATTTTGCAGAATGGGCATAATTTTGTGTCATATTTTCATCTGATCCTTGTAAAATTTGTTCTTCCTGGCAAATCATTAACGATTATAGTCACTAGATAATCACAGACATTAGAATTTTAGATTGATACTAATGCAAAATGTTCTAGTCCAGTGAATCTCTAAATCTATAACAGCAGTATTTAAAATCTGTCCCTGATTTTGGGTCACTGACCCTCATTACCTTTTAGCCTTGTCCTCAAGGTTGAGACCTATGCTTAAGTAATAATCAAGAAGTTTGCTGATTTTACATGCAACGAAGGAGCAGTTGTATAACATTCAGCCCTGTCAACACTATGTAGTACTACGTGGACAGGGTTCAGTACCTGCACCTGACTATCTAAAATTTAAAGTGGTCCAGTACTGGTTTGCTTTTATATGACCGAAACTGTGCATATAACAAATGTTGTTAAATAAAATACAGCTGCATCAGTTAAAAAAGTAGTAAGTTACGTTACTTTTTACTATTCTATTGCTTTAATTAAGCAGGGCACTTTTTTCATTGCTATTATCTTGAATTAGTTTTACATAAAAATATTTGCGCAGGACATAATTTTGCAGGCTTCATTTGTGCAACTTTGATATTATTGTGATAAGCTCTCAAAGCACTGTATTCTGCAGTAAGAAATAGTTTGTGAGGCGTGCCTAGAAGTTATGCTCACTGAGCTGTATAGAAAGATCTTAAACTGCAAATGTATGTGGATGTGGCATCATTTAGTGTGCTGCATTTTATTTATGAAAGGAGTGCTCTGTATCTGTCTTCTGTAAATGCTTAACTGGCATTTTATTTATGTGTGTGAAGGCTATAGTTTACTCACTTTTTTAACATAATGCAGAAATTGCTAACAGCTTATATTTAAACTATTGGACTTTTATCAGTATTTAACTGTGTATTTTTGATGTGGCTTGTAGAATTTCTTAATTTTAATGGTTGTGCCTCCCTGAGAAATACCTCAGACATACTGATGTCTAACTTCTGTGAAACAACACCTTACACATAAATGTCTTTAAATAAGTCTTGACAGTTTAGCAGAACAGACTGAATTTGTAAACTGCTTCATGTAGCCTTAGGTTTAATTCCATTAATCTCCATTATAAGACTACATGACTGTGCAATTTATTTAATCCTGGAAAGAGGCATTTCCATGTAAAGTGGTGTGCTCAGTAAATAAATGAAAAATAAAAAGAACATATTGTACAGCTGGTTATGATTCAATCACCTCATAAATGCACACTCATATTTTAAGTAACCAAACTTGCAGTTTACTGTGAGATCAGAAGGAGATGAAAGAGTGTTAGGCTGCTGCTGGACGTTTTATACAATAATTGGAAAATAAATATCAGGTATGAATGGATACTTTTTTAATTTACTGCTTTTAATAATACAACATGACTGGAGTACATAAATCATTTTCAACAAATAAGCATAACATAGGCGATAACATCATTTTCAAGCAAACACCGCATTTTATAAGGCTGTTCCTTTAGTTCATTCTGAAAGTACTCAGACAGCTGATTCTTTCTTCTATTAGGTGTTTATTGTTCTCTACAAATTATATACTTCTGTTTATCATTCCCTAATACCTAAGGAAATAAATGTAAGTATACTATGAAAATGATTTCAGCTGTGTTATGTAGAGGATAGCTAACCACGATGCTCAGTAAAACACAATACTGATCTCAGTATGCAGGGACAGTCTTGCCCTGCACTCTGCTACACAAACATGAGCTTGTCACCAGTACAAGATGATGAGAAGGATGGATGTTGTCAAGCTTAAGCAACATATTTGTGGGGTAGAGGCTGATTTGCTATACAAGGTAAGTAAATGGGCACTATTCGGTCATGTCAGTTAAGACACTTTATTATTTACAATGGCATCCGGTCAATGCTGATAGACAATGTTGTGGTTCAACCATCCCTGGTTAGGAGTACTGCCTGAAGAACATTTTAACTAGTGCACTCTGCTCATGAGTACTTCCCAGAAAAGCACATTACAATTAGTGCAGGCTCTGTCCTCAGCACAGAAGTTCATAACATTATTCTGTGTGAGACATTCAGTGCAAGCTATTGCAATTATAAGCCTGTTTATTTTCCTGCTACATGACTATCCCTTACTGATAGCTGCTCTCTAGAGAAAGGTCACATTAATGCCCTGAGGTCCACATAACAAGTTTACATAGCAGTCATATGAACTGGTGAATTACTTGGTGAAAAGCTGCTTCATCAATGCTCATTACTAACTACTCAGCTAACATACACAGGAGAAAATCAAAACAAAGGCTTACAAGCATAGGAACTCATTGACTAAAAGTCTACAATGCAGGCTTCATTTATTTGCAGATTTAAATCAACACTGTAAACATTAATATATCCATTTTTTAGCTTACAGAAAAATACAAAGTACAAGTGTTATTTCAAATAAGCTGACAAAAAATAAAATATATCTGCTGTGTTATATGCAACTATACCATATAAATTACTTTAGTCTGCATTAATTGTTTTTCACTCCAGGTCTCTGTTGACAATGAGTTATTGCCCAGTTGGACTTTCCTGATAAACAAATGTCAATGAATAAATAAATACTATAAATAAGGAACAAACAACAAGCATTTGTCAGTGCAAGATGTTTACCTGCAGTGCTAGGAAACCTTTGAAATACAGTACAAAGCCAAAATATATTTTGCATGTCACTATTTCTTCCTGACACCTTATAGATAAAGGCATATGTGCAGAAACAAGATGTCTGATAGTTTTAGTGATCTATATGCTTCTAAAGGAAATGCAGTTGTACTGATGACAAACCATCTGTTGCTGCAGAGATAATTATGGCAACGTAAGCTGGGCAGGCACTACGCAGTCACACACAGCCAAGCAACCAATATTACAATTAATTTATTTGTACCTTGATAACTACATGGGTGCATAGGTCACAAGTGAACTTTCTGAGATGTGACCCTTGATGGATAGATTCTAACCCAGCTAAAATATGAGCATATAATTTATAGGTAAAATAGCTTGGCTCTTAATGTGGGAAAACAGACTATATAAGAAAGTCCAATAAGTGACAATATCCAGAGGCTACAATTGTAAACAAGTTTTGCAAAGCAGCAAACTATTACAGTTATTGATTTACTATTTTACAGTTTTTATATAATGAACATAACATGTGGTATTCAAGAGCAATATGTAGAGAGGATGTAAATTTAAATTACGTCCTGGATCATTGAACCACAGAGTCACAGAATGTACAAGCCAACTGATCCCAGTAGCTATTTCTGCCTTGTACCCACCCTTAGATCTTACCCTATTTTCAAGATGTAACACACCAGTCATACCAGGGGTGTATTTGTGGATACCCCTCCAGTTGTCTAACTCCTTTCTGTAGGAAGACAGTGTGCCACATTTTGTCATTTGTAATGGAAGTTTATTCCAGAAAATTAAGCATTACATGACAAATATTTCTCTCCACTATGTTTTGTTTATTTGCTGAAGCAAGTTTAGATCTCTGTTTCTATTGCTAGTGGGACTGTTTGATTTATGGAGATTTAAGTGATCCTGGACCACTGGATCTCTAATGAATCTGAAGGCTAGGCACAGACTACCCCTATTGAGTCTATAGTACAATGAATAAAGCGACAGTGTTTCCAGCTTCTCCTGCAAATTCTTGTCTTTTCGGCCTATGATCTTTTTAAGTAGGAACCTCTGAGGTCTTTCCAGTTACAGGATATACCCAGTAAGATACATCTCAAAAGCATCACTGTACACAATAATAGATCTGATCAATGTGGACTATAGAGAGGAAGAATTTCCTTGGATCTAGATGCAATACGTTTTGCAATCAGATGCACCATGTAAAATGATTTCTCAGTCACTGTCGATGCCTTATCCACTAGGGCAATGTGAATGTCAAACACAAGGAAAGTTTCTACTCATGGTCTCTCGCCACACATTCATTTGAAGTGGGGGGGGGCTGTCTAAACTATAAGATAGACAGGGGGACTCTATCAAATGCAATGATATTGAACTCTTTAGCACTTAGTTTTAACCTATTTTTTGAGCATCAGTTGTTGACATGTCTAAGTTCCATTTGGAGTTTTTGCATGTCAGAGGGGGACTTGATGATGATATAAAGTTTACAGTTGTCCACAAACTTGGTTAGCCAAAGATCCTAATTTGTAATTTAAAGATCTGTGATGTATATGTCAAACAGTAGAGGTCACAGAACAGAGCCCTAAGGAACACCACTGGTCACCTTTCTGTCTAGTAAGGATGCACCTACCACTCACTACATGGGTTTTATCTGTCAGACAATTTGCAATCCACCTAACTATGGATGGGTCAATTTGGAGCTCATTCAAATTGATTACTATGTTAGCATTTGGTATTAAGTCAAAAGCTTTAATTGGGTTGAGGTAAGCTGTATATACAATATATCCACTGTCCTTGGCTTGAGTTACTCTCTCAAAGAAGTTGACCATATTCATCAGACAGGCTCTATCCTGAACAAGGTCAAACTGCTGGGGGTCAAGAACTATAAGATTTTTGTTATCATAGTAAATTATGTCAGTTATGATATTTGTCATGCTTCTATGTCTCAACTAATTTGCAATCCACCTAATTATGTATTGGTCAGTTTGTAGCTCATTCAAATTTTTTATTTTGTTAGCATGTGGTACAGTGTCAAAAGCTTTAGCTGCATTGAGGTATCTGCATGGACAATATGTCCACCGTTCATGGTTTGAGTTACTGTTTCAAAGAAGTTGATCAGATTCATTACACAGGCTCTATCCTTAACAAAGTTGAACTGCTAGATGTCAAACCTTATAAGATTTTTGATAGCATAGTAAATTAAGTCAGTTCTGACATGCTCCATGGCTTTGCAGATAAGACTAGTCAGGCTAATTGGTATGCAGTTTTTCAAAGTGAGTAGTGGATCCACCTTTGCAAAGTGCAAAGCAGCTGTGTATCATACTTCAGGGACAAAACCAGTAGCTAGGCTGAGGTTGAATAGCCATAGGAGTGAGTCCACTGGGATATGCTTTGTACTGTTTATTAGCCAACAGGGTATACTTTCAGGCCCCATGGATGATATATTTTAAATTTTGGAGAGTACCTCTAGCAATTGTTCCCTGGCTATGATGTTGAGATTCTGTGGGATATGTGGCTTTGTACAGTTGCTTTGGGGGTGAAATTCACAGTGAATTTGTTTGCTAACATGTTAGCTATAGCTACTGGGCCCAAACAGTACTGCCAATACTGAATTTTATTTCTTAGTTTGCTAACTTAGCTAAAGAAGGATTTGTAATGTTTTTTTGCTTCTGATGATAGTCTACATTCATGGGATGCCTTCATTTTCTGGCAGTGTTTTTTTTTCTTAGTAGCTTAAGCTTTTTCCTTTGATTGTATTTCTTATTTGTACATGTGGACCACAGGACTGGTTTGTTTGAACCTGGTAGAAACTGACAAGTTAACGTATGAATCCAGGTGTGCTTAGAGTTTTATTACATAATTACTAAATGTAGCTGTATCTTTGGTAATATAGTTGAACATGAATTTAGGTATTTCGTCATGGAACTGTAACAGCTTTGTATACTAGAAGTCCCTGAATTTTGTGATACTTGCATGCAACTGCTTGGAGATTTTGAATGAAGAGGTTTCTAGGTTGGGATCAGCTTAAACAGCAGAAGAGAGTACCAAGGATAGTTAATATCGATACCAAAAGACCAGGTTAAGAATATTTTGTCCTCTAGTGGACTCTTGGCAACTTAGTTCTAGGAGTTTTTATTTATGAAATCAAGTAACTTTGTGGTGTAACCTACAGCTGAGGTGTAGGTATCCTAGTTTATTGCCAGGTAGTTAAAGTCTCATAGGATAATGAAATTCCTGTTAATTGTCGGTAACAGTGGCTAAACAGGTAGCATGCTTACTTTGATGCTGGGAAATCAGAAAACTGTTGGATTTATTCCCACTCTAGGTGCTTCAATTAATTTTTTCACATTGCTAACACTGCAGTGCTACATTAGGGGTACAGCAGTCCTGCGTGTGCCATCATTCAGATAAGACATTAAACCAAGGTCCCACCTGCTTGAGTTGGTGGCAGCTCAGGTGGATGCAAAAGATATCACAGCACCTACAGAAAAGAGTTGGTGAAGTTCCCCAGTGTCCCAGATGAATTTCCTTTAGTAGTATGAATACCATCTCAAGTCTTCCCTAACAAGAGACTACTAGTTTAGTGGGACTAAAACAGTCAACAAAGTATAAATGAAAAATAAACAAATAAATAAAATAATGCATAGGATAAATAAGAGCATAAAATTTGTGATATTTGGAAAATAATTTTTTGGATAACTAGGTGGCAGGGAAATTGACAGAAAAGGTGGCCTAATGAATTTATCTGCTTTCACGCAGTATGTTTTTATATTCCTATATAATGGTTAGACTATAGCTTATATATGTGAAGTTTGTCTCCAAAGTCCATCTCCATTAGTTTATCTATGAAAAAACGTATACCAAAAGTTTATGTTTGTCTCCCATGCAAAGTTATTTTTGCTTTTTACCAGTGCTCTTAACAAATTTTTGACCTTTTCTTTCTACACACTTGCGTCCATTTTTATTTAAAAATATTTTCAAATACCTTAGCTATCAGATAGGCCGACACAGAATGCAATATACACCTGCCTAATCTGCAGTCTACAACTGCACAACTGCACATTACATATTAAGGTAATATGTTCACAATATTTAAGCAATTTTCTTCTTAAATGTTCTGTAAACAGCTTGCAATATGGTTTGTAACTGTTACTCCACTATCAAGAAATGTGTAGTAGCACAGAACCAGCTTGCCTGTAAAATAAGTGTACTTCACATTAGAATGTTTACTCTTTGCATAATACTTTTCAACCTCTTAGTGTAAGAAATCTGGACAAAGCCTAAAATACTGGAGGGGGGGGGGGGGGGGCAAAGGCCCAAAAATAGGGACAGATTTTAAACACCCAAAAATAGGGACAGATTTTAAATATTGCTCGTGTACACTTAGAAAGTTCCTAGAATAACAGAATTTGCATTAGCAAGCATTTTAAAAAGATATGAAGTTGAAAACTCAAATATATGTATTATTTAGTGACTTCAATTCTCATTGATTTTCCAGAAAAACTCTTTTCTTTGAGGAAGAGACCAAAAATAAGAGGCAAAAATCTGGACATTCTGTGAAAATCTGTACAGTTGACAGGGTATGCTTTTCATAGTTTGTGCCAGAGGCATACAGAAATGATGCCCTAAACATAGCCCAGGTGGGTAACCATTTGAAATGTCAGGATCTGCTAGAGTGAGTCCTAAAAGGTGGAGAATGTATGGCCAAAAGAAGAAACTTACATATAGACTTACTTATACGAAGTCTGAGATGCCATTTCTTGGAATATTCCTTTTTCTCCGAGGTATGATGATCTTGGGGTTGGTATATATAAGTTTCGGGGGTTGCCACCTACATGATGCAGTGCAGGGAGAGCTTGCCATCCCCCCCACAAAAAGAAGTTTTAAGGAGAAGAGCAACATTTGATATTTGCTTTTCTCCTGTGTTTTCAGTCTTTTTTTTTTTTTTTTGTTCGGCTTTTCGGCACTCGGTATTTCAAGAGACAACATTTCAATAGGGAACTATCCAGGGGACTTGAGTTCAAATAGTGACTCGAACACTTGAGAACACATGCAGAAAAGAAGGGTTCATGCACTGAACACACACAAACTGATGTATTTCCTTGGAGTTGTCTGGCAAAACAATTGTATGGTGTCGCCTGTTATTTGATGGGGCAGTTCTGTTGCCATCATCCTCGTGCAGAAATGAGGGGGTGGTGCAGTGATGACAATCACTGTATTCCACATCCATAGGGTGTCATAGGGATACATGACCTGCCATGGATGACCTTCACCTGAGTGAGGTATGAGGAATGAAAGGACATTGATCAAAAGGAGGCCAATGATCAGCAGGCAGTGGGTGCAAAGAGAAACAAAAATAGGATATTTACTCTCTGAGATGTGCTCCAGCTAAATTAAACATTTAACAGCCTATATATATATATATATATATATATATATATATATATATATATATATATAATACTTTTATTTTATTATACTGATAAGCATCTGTATGCAGTTTTTTTGTCATAGACAAAATTTTAATTCAAAAGCATGCATGTTGAAACATTAAATATCATACATTTTTCACTTTCACTATAAAATGTTCATAAGTATTAAGATAGCAGTTTACTTTTACAATATTTCATTATTATTTAATAACTAAGAACATCTGGGCAGAATACAAGTCCTTCATTACAAGGACAGCAGATTTGTACTGTTTCCCAGGAAAATTGTTCCACCGCTTATCTAGGAAAAATCTTTTATTTGAGCTGGTGGGCACCCTTTACAACTAAGGACAATGTTTAATTAAGGTGGCAACAAGCAAGTCTGCAGATTTTGCATGATGTCTCTCTTCTATCTACACAGGTAGGGGTTCTCCACTGTCTCTGATAACAAATGTAGGTTTCTCAATTGTAGCTTCAGATGGTATATAATGTCTCTGCTAGCAAATATACTGTCACCTCTGTTGTGCATAAGACATTTCTCTCATTTCTTGGTTCAAAAACAGGTTCAGCCTCTCTGTGTCCTGTTCTGATTTTGATCAAAATGTCTCCAAACAGATGCACCATAAAATATAACATCAGTATAAAACAAAGGTCTTAGATACCTCCCAGTTATATAAATAATCCGCTTAGTATCATAAAAGTAGCTTCTCCCCAAAATGTTGCCACTAAGTGCAAAAATTATTATTATTAAAGCCAGTTTCTCAGCTCAATATCTTTTTTGAAGTTTTGCTTTCAGATTGAAGTGCAAATTCTTCTGTGCAAGCGTAGCATGTAGAATGTTGGTATTAACGAGTGTCTCTTCTGTGGAATAGGTATCTGGGTTTGTATTAGGAGTGTGTGTGTGTGTGTGTGTGTGTGTGTGTGTGTGTGTGTGTGTGTGTGTGTGTGTGTGTGTGTGTGTGTGTGTGTGTGTGTGAGAGCTTGCAGGCTAAAGTTAGAGTAAGGATTAGGTAAGGCGATACACCTACTGCTGTAAGAGTATGTTGGTGTATGTTTGTGCCTGGGCCTGTCTTGTTTAGTAGCAGTGCTACGGAAAGTTTTTTTTTAAAGGTAAGATATAGGGTTAGGGGTAAGATTAGGGTCAGCATACATTACTAAAGCAGTATGTGGCATGAATCCATTGCTAACTGGGCTCCTTACTGGCTGTCTAATCGGATTTATAAGGGGAAGACTGGAGACCATTTCTTTGATGTAAATAAAATTGATGTTGGTGTCCTTCAGAGCTTCATTTTGGATCCCTTCTTACTGCTGCTCTTGTTTGTGATCACTTTCCCTAGACTTGATGATCATTACGTATGAAGATGATGCTAAGCTCATAATAGTTGTAAGAAATCCATCTGACCATGGTGTTCTACATAACTATGTAGACATGCTTCATAATTGGTCTTAAGGTAATAAGGTGTTTTTTTTTTGATTCCACAAAATGTAATGTGTCACATTTTGGCCAGTAGTACAATAAGCATCCCTACACAATCAATCAAGATTTTATCCCTGAGGCTGGCTCTGACAAAGATCTGGGGCTCACCATTGATGACCATCTGAGATTAGAAGCTCATATTAACGTTTTTCCCGCAGTGGTGATGCTGTGGTAGTGCTGTCGCCTCACAGAAAGACGTTGTCCCGTTCAATTCTCAGCTAGAGCGTCTTCTGTGAAGACATGCGTGAATGGGCATACCTTCGTTGAAGGTTGTGCGTTAGGGCCGTCAACTCAGCATGTAAAAATCAACTGCCAATCATTAGCGGACCGGAGTTCCACTGTGGCGACCCCTAACCGGGAAAAGCCGAAAGACACAACAACATTAACGTTTTTATGAGAAAATGCCATAATGTTATGAAGGATATTTTACAATCGATCAGTAGTAAGAATAAGAACATGCCGCCTCCTCTACACATACTGCACTAATTGGGCTTCACATTGAGTTTGCCTGTATCTTTAATAAAACTGCTACTAAAAGGCTGGAAAGGATACAGTAAAACATTTTTTAGGCATATGTCAAGAAATGTGTCATCTAGGGTATAAGGAAAGGATTATATATTTGAAACTTTATTATATACCATACAGTCTTGTTGTGGGGATGTTATCATGATCTAAAAGTGTATTAACAATAAATCTTTGTCAAATACTTTTGGGGTAACATTTACTTCCGAAAGAGGAATTCCTTCCTGCTCATGCCAGCTGCTTCTTCCCAGCTGAACAGCTGTTACTTTTCTGTATGCACCCAGTCAAATCTAGAATTCTCTACCGCTTTCTATTAGGCACCTGTCATTGTTATGTTCAAGCTTCATTTGGACATCTGGTTTGGGAACAAACTCTGCAGTGACCTTTTCTGAGGCATGAGTTTGCTTTCTCCCACTATACTGAACATAGAACATTAAATGCACATCGCTCACTTTCTGTATTCATCACATGACAGCACTGAAACATAAATACTAACCATCCTAACCTTCAAGAATTGGTAACAGCCCATTTTATTACTGCTGCTGCACATCTGTTAGTCTCCATGCCCCTCACACCATCATGACTATCTACATTCTAACTTTGCACAATAGTTGGGAAGATTTCCTACTACCTTCTACTGTTCAAATTTGCTTCATTTAACTACTTCTGTTTGACTATCCTGACTGTCAACAAAACCAAATGGCTTGCCTTTTAGATGAATAAAAACACATTCATTCAACTATCATGCAAGGGGGCCATTTACAATGTGTGTTTTCTACAGTGAAGAAGGAGAAAGTACAGCTGTGTACACTTACCATAAATGTAGATGTTTAAGTGTATTCACTGTTGCCATTATTACATTTGGGTTATCTGCTTGCAGTAGCCCTCAGTCGGCCTGATTATCAAACTCTTGGGTCCTGCATCAGTTGCTGTCTCATCTTCCATGACGTCAGGTAGTCAGGGGTATAAAGCATGCAGCCAATGCCATTACATCAGTTTTTCTTGCCCCAGATGTCAGGTGCCCCCCTTAATGGGAAATAATTAAATATATACACATATACATATATATATATATATATATATATATATATATATATATATATATTATATATATATATACATATATATATATATATATATATATACAAGGTTATACCTCCAACAAAAAAGAGGTATAGGCAAAAGAAGGTAGGGGGCTAGAGAGAGGGTAACCAGGACTACAACAGTGAATACACTCGAACATCTAGATTTATGGTAAGTGTACACAACTGTATTATGTTCTTTATGTTTCACTGTTGCAGTCATTACATTTGGGTAGATTCCCGAAGCTAAGGATGGGAAGATGAATTTAGATAGCATCAGGACCAGCTATAAGGCCCTGCAAGACTGCAGTGGCATAGCCAGCTCTGAATTTAGAGAAAATTGGCAAATGGTAATGCTTGGTGAAAGTATGTACAGAACTCCAGGTAGTAGCTTCTAGGATGTCTCTGGTAGGGACACCTCTGAGAAAGGCTGTAGAGGTAGATGCAGCCATGGTTGAATGGGGTCTAATCCCCTGTGGGATAGATTTTCCATGGTGCTTAAAGCAGAAATGAATGCAATGGCCTTTCCATTTAGAAATGGTTTGCTGTGAAATAGCCTTCCCCTCTGCCCCCTGCAGCAAATGCCACCAGCAGTTGTTCAGATTTCCTTTGAGGTTTAGTCCTGTCCAAGTAAAATCTAAGTTGTCTGTGCACATCTAAGGAATGCAATATCCTTTCCCCTTTGTTCTGTGGATTAGAAAAGAAGGTTGGCAAATGAATGGACTGATTAAGAGCCACACTGGATACCACTTTGGGCATGAAAGAAGGATTGGTCCTGAGGGACATGAAAGATGATGAAAGGCTCCACTGCCATAAGGGTCTGTAATTCAGATACCCTTCTTGCTGAAGTGATTGCTAAAAGGAAAGCTGTTTTCCAAGAAAGGAATTTTAACTCTGCAGTTGCAGCTGGCTCAAAAGGAGGATGAGTGAGTTTTTTCAATACAAAGTTAAGGTCCCAGGCTGGAGTTGGGGCTCTCCTGGGTGGTCTTAATTTTTTGGCCCCTCTGAGGAACTGCTTGAGCAGTGGGTGAGAAAAGAGGGGAGGTTCTGTGTTGTAATGAGCTGAAATGGCTGAGGCGTGAATTTTGATGGAGGAAAAGGAAAGGCCCTTGTGAAGTATCTCAGTTAAGTACTGAAGAATCTTAGGTAAATTGGGCACTGCTGTGGCCATCCCTTGAGTTTGGTTCCAGGCACAGAGTCTTTTACATTTTTCTGCATAAGATTTTCTAGTACTAGGCCTCCTTGCCTCCAAAATGACATCCAACACTTGTTTACTGAAGGATGGTAACGGAGAGATTAGGTAATTAGCCAGGCTGCCAGGTTCAGGGTTTGAAGCTGGGGGCGCAGAATCTGGCTCTCCTGCTGTTACAGCAGAGTAGGGGTCTGAGGCAGATGCCATAGGGTCAGCTGTGACACACTGTGCAAGAGGGGGTACCAGTGTTGACGTGGCCAGTCTGGTACAATCAGTATCATCTTTGGTTTGTCCTGTTTGATCTTTAGTAGTACTTTGGAGAGGAGAGGCAGAGGAGGAAAGGCATAAACTGATAGATTTTTCCAGCTGAAGGACAGAGCATCCACTTTCCAAGCTTGTTTGTGAAGAGTCCATGTGCAGAATTTGTCCAATTGGTAGTTCTGGGGGAGGCAAACAGGTCTATATCTGGGCTCCCCCATTTGTTGATCAACCTGTTGAAAGTCTTTGGTTCCAGTTTCCACTCGTGTGGGTCCATGAGATTTCTGCTAAGTTTGTCTGCCAGTGTATTTAGTTTTCCTGGCAGGAATTGAGCCTGTAGATGCACTTGGTAGCTCAAGGCTGTGTTCCACAGAGCCATGGCTAGTCTGCAGAGGGGGTAAGAATGAGTACCCCCCTGCTTGTTTATGTACCACATAACATTGGTGCTGTCCATCTTTACCATTAATTGTCCTGAAAGAATGTGGTCCTTGAAGGCTGTCAGAGCATTCTGTACAGCTAATGTTTTTTTTTGATTGATATGCAGGTGCATTTGACTTGGGTTCCATTTGCCCTGAATGCACTTCCCTGCCAGGTGAGCCCCCCATGCATAGTCTGATGCATCTGTTGTTAAGGTTTGGGCGGCAGGGGGCAGTCTTGCATATGGAATTAGTTGAATGCACGAGGCCATGAACCCCAAGGCTTGCAGTATTTGCCTTGCAGATAGCAGGGTTTTTGTGGCCACTAGTTTGAAGTAAATTGTCAAATGAATTTGCTTCTCTGGCGTGAGGAAAGCCATCTGGGAAGATGTGTTCAAGCTTGCTCACAGGAATATAATTTGTTGACAGGGTACCAGATGTGATTTATTTTCGTTTATGGTGTACCCCAGACAAGTTGACACCTTTTATACAAATGCCAGATGATTCAGAAGTATGCCCTGGCTTTCTGCCTGAATTAGACAATCGCCCAGGTATGGGTATATTTGAATATTTCTTTGCCTCCAGAATGCAATGACTGGGGCTAGGCACTTTGTGAATACCCTGGGAGCAGTAGATAAGCCAAAGGGCAGTGCGGATAACTGATAGTGCATGCAGCCTGCTTTGAAGCGTAGGTATTTTCTGCAAGATTCCCTAATTGGGATGTGCAAGTAGGCTTCCTTTAAATCCAGTGTTGCCAACCAGGCATCTTTGCCTATCATGGGAAGCAACTGGTGAAGAGTTAGCATCTTGAAGTTTGGAATCACCAAAAAGGTGTTTAGGATAGACAGGTCCAGGATAGGACGCCATGAGTTGTCTTTTCTGGGTACCAGGAAAAGTCTTGAGTAGAAACCTTGTCCCTTTTCCTCTTCTGGTACAGTCTGAATAGCCTTTAATCTTAAGAGAGACAGTACTTGCTTTTGAGCCTCTGCCCACTGATTTGGGGGTAGATATGGCCAACTGTTTGGGGTTGGTAACGTGCGGAAGTGAAATCTGTATCCTTGGGAAACTATGTTTAAACCCCATTTGTCCTGGGTAATGAGTTCCCAGTTTTTTGCTTGCAGCACAATCTTTCCCCCTAAAGGAGCAGTCAGTTGAGAAGTGCTTGGAAGTTTTAAAGATAAGTCATTGAGACAGCTTACCATAGGGTCTTACTACTCCCTGATTTGGAATTGAGAGCCCCCTACTGCTTAGTCCTGTGTGCACCCAGGGATTGAACCTTGGGTGCTCTGCTGGTTCTGGGTTTAAACTGGGAAGGCTTGGAAGAGGCAGGAAAGGGCCATATTTTTGAGGACCAATGTCTACTAAATCCAGGAGGCTGTACTTGTAATTTTAAGAATTTCTTCTGCTTTGTCGCCAAACAGAAGGTCCTGATTTAAGGGAGCATCCAGCAATTTAGTTTTAACATGATCTGGCAAAGATTGCTCCTTAAGCCAAGCATGCCTCCTAAGTACAGACCCAGTGACAGCAGCCCTGCCAGATGCCTCTAGTGAATCAAAACCACATTGCAAAGTATGTTTTCCGACCTGTTCAGCAGAATGCATTAAATCCTGTAAATCCTTATTTTCAGCACAATCAGGAATCAACATCATTTTCTGTTTAAGCAACCCAATAATATGCTGCTGATACTTTAACATATGAAACTGGCAATTTAAGGCCCTGATGGCCAAGGTTGCAGAGGTGTATACCTTCTTACTCCATCTATCCAGGGCCCTGGAATCTCTATCAGAGGGGGTAGGATTTTTGGCAGTTGTAGCCTTAATGCCCTCGGGTCCCTGTGAAATGGTCTCAGGATCCGCAGTAGGATTTTTAAAAAGGAACTTGTGAGAATCAGGAACCCTGTAATATCTATCAGGTTTTCTGAGAGAAGAAGGTAAAGAGTCAGGGGCTAAGCTAGATTCTGAAAAGGCATCGTCAACAATGTCCAGCACAGGAGGGATAGCTAAAGGCGTGTGTTGGGGCAGGAGTAAGAAATCTCTAAGCCTCTTTTTAGAATCAGAGTAATCCTGGCTTTCCCAGTGAAAATGCACCCTAAGAGTATGCAAGGTTTCACCAAAAGAAAAATCCTCTGGGGGAGAAGCAGAGCAAATAGAGTCCTCTGCATCAGAATCCTCATAGGTAGATAAGGGTAGATCCTGGTCATCAGAGGAGACAGAAATTTCAAAATCCTAGTCAGAAGTATCATAAGTAAATTCAGTCCTAGGTCTCTTAGAGGGGGAAGGTTGGCTTCCCTTGATTAAAGTAATAAGGTCTTCAGCCATTCTTATCATTTGTTTTTTTAGGCATGGAGGTCTGACCATGCGGTCTGGGCATCAGTTTCCTAGGCATGGTTCGAGTTTTAGGCCTAGAAGAAGAAGAAGATGGCGTTGGTTTAATATGCAAGTCAGTAGGCCTGAATACACCCTCAGAAGCTGGTGCCTGCACAGCGGCTCCAGACCCATCCAAGGTAGAGACATCCTGAGGCATCCCGGACTCCGAATGGGTCTCAGTAGAGGCCTGCGAATCTGAAGTAGCAGGTATCAGAGGCTGCGAAAGTGCCTCACTGAGTACCGGCGAACTGGCGACAAGCTTAGGAGAAACGTCGGCAGCTTTGCACCTAGGTGGCCTGTCTCTGTCTTTATCTTTGTGTTTTTTCAGAATGTTGGTTGTTCAGTGGCTTATCGAAAACATATCTGGATAATTGAACCGAGTACCAAAATATTTAGAAGCGAAAATGTACCGACGACGAATAGTTCGCTGTTTAAATAAGGCACAAAACTGACAGCGAGGTACGTGGTGGTCAGGGCCTAGGCAAGGAATACAGTACGAATTAAAATCTTTATGAGATATTTGCTTTCCACAAGAAATACAATTAAGACTGGGGTAATGACGTCGGCTGCATGCTTTATACCCCTGACTGCCTGACATCACGGAAGATGAGACAGCAACCGACGCAGGACCCAGGACTTTGATAATCAGGCCGACTGAGGGCTACTGCAAGCAGACAACCCAAATGTAATGACTGCAACAGTGAAAGATGAAGAACATCTGGGAGATTAAAGGATTTATACAGACTCACACTGTGATAAATCAGGTGCGAAAATCTGAAGACCTGTGAAGGATGTGTTAGGTTCATTAAAAGCTCATTAATACTACTTCTGAACTATACTAACATTTTCTTACTGGTTCTAGTTTACAGCTGTGACCTAATTTCTGTTCTCAACAACAAGAGCACTTCATGGAGGTATCAGGGGATCTTTAATTATGTTAACCATTCAGATGTGTGCATCTTTTGAGCTTGTTATATTTTATAATAGGATCTTGAGCAGGCAAGCATTAGGAAAATAATTCCAAGGAAAACACTGTCACTATTCATGTACAAGATTCTCTAAGAATAAGTGGCAAAAACAGAATCCAGTGAATTAATCAGGCTCGCAATGGCCTCGATCACAGTGCAGCTGTGCCTAATGTATGTTTCTACATAGACTGCTGAAGGCACAAAACTGAGCTTGACAAGAGAAGATGCAGCAGAGCTAGAAAATTCCACACTAGTTGAATCTTCAGGAATATACAATTAGTCTCCAAACAGCTGATCCTGCCCTTTCTTTTTTACCCAGACACTTCACTTCCCACTGCCCCAATCAATGTAATACTCTCTTATTTAAGTTATACTCCACCACCTGCCGTGATAAATTAAATGGACATCCTCCCTCCTTCTCTGTAAATTAATCTGCCGTCATCTCTGAACTGACCATACTTACCACAAATGAACAAATCATGCCATGACATTCCCTTTCTCTCCTTCTCTTTAAATGTTACACTATCCATTGTCCCTTTCTGAGTTTTCTACATCCCCTCCATCGCTTCTAAACGGGCCCCTGTCATAACACTGTAGTTTCATTTCATCAAAACTCAAATGGTCATTCAAACTCATTTCACAAAAAAGTGTAGAAGTGTACAGGAAGTATGTGAAGGTGCCATCCCTTATCATAGGAGTTATTAGGGAAGTGAGTCTAGCCTAGAAAATGTGAATTACAATGCTCAGCATCATACTCTACCCTCTGATCGGTAGATATCTGTGCTTGCTCTCCAGCACTCATTAACTGTGTGTAGTGTTTTTTTTTTCTTTTATCCATTGTTATGTGATCATGGGGTTAGTATATGTGTGTGTATATATATATATATATATATATATATATATATATATATATATATATGTATATATATATATATATATATTTACACACACTTATGGAGAGTGGGGTGACAAAGCACGAGAGGTGCAGCGGTACATGTCCCCCTGCAAAAACATGCTTTAGGATATTTCTTGTGGAGAAAGCTTTATATGAAATGAGTTTTCAGTGAAATGAGATTTTAATGAAATGGGTTCGACCATTTGAGTTTCAGTAAAATGATTCACTGTTATAGTACAGGCCCCTTCTAAACACATAAAGGCTAACTAATTTGATGTTATACATTTTATCCTCCATCCATTTTGCTATTATGTCACTGTATACAATGCACCAGCCCAGCAGTACAGCAGTACAACACCCATTTACTGTCTGGCTTCTGAAAATGGGCAAGAAGAAATACTTGTTCAAATATTAAAGATAGCTACTGAGGTTATAAGACCCAAGCATAAACCACAATAGCACATACTGAAACACAATTCTCAAAGTCACAAACTCAGTGCCTGCGTGTTGTTTCTATATTACAAGTTAATAGGTTCATAGGTTCATAGGATGGTACTAGGGTATCGGCCCTAGGGCCTATACAAGCCTAGCCAAACAATTCCCTGGATATTTCTTCCCACAATATTTACTTCCCTGGACCTCTGTCTAGCAGGGTGACTGACGTGATCCCTGGGTGAATTTCCTATCTCCCAGCCAATCTTCAAGGTTCCTAGGCCAAGGAGGCGTTCTGCTTGACATGTATGGGCAGTCTATTCCAGAGTATGGGGAGTCTCTGGGTCAGGAATCTATCCCTTCAGCATGTTTTGTTCATTGTGATGACAAGGTTTAGATCCCTGGAGCGTGTGGCTCTGAGGGATTGGGATTTCTTTAAGTGGAGCATGTCCAACAGCTCAGGGTTTGACATGGCCTTGTATGTTAAGCAGAGATCACCTCTGAGTAGACGATATGCCACAGAGTATAGCTGGATTTGTTTAGATGGTCAGCATAGGGCATCTGTTTTAGGCCTGTGATGTATTTTTGCGGCCTTTCCAGCTGTTGCAGATGTCTTGTGAGGTACATACCAAACGGGGTGTTGTACTCTATAATAGATCTAATGAGGGATGAGTACAGTGGGACAATGACCTCCTTTTTTCTGGATGAAAAGCCCTTAGTGATGAGGTGTGCCACATAGAAGGATTTTCTCACTGTAGTGGCGATGTGGTTATCGAAGGTGAGCCCACTGTCCACCTGTGTCCCTAAGTCTCTCATCACACTTTCGGTGTTTAGTGTACTGCCACCTATGTGGTAATTCATGGGTACATGGTTTTTCCCAAAGGGGATAACTATACATTTCTTGGCATTAAGCATCTGTTACTGTAAGGCCCTTTTGTAGAATATCCACATAATTTGGGGATTCAATAATGGCTCCCAGTTTGCAGTCATCTGTGAACTTTGTTAGCCAGAGTTCCTTAGTGTTGGCCTGTATTTCAGAGAAGCAGATGCCAAACAAGAGTGGTCCCAGGATTGAACCCTGAGGTACTCCACTTGTCACTTGTCTGGAGCTGGATTTGGAGTCGGCTACTTTTACAGTCTGGGTTCTGTCAGTAAGCCAGTTGGCAACCTATCGAGTGATGTAGGGATTCATGCCCAGCTTAGTAAGTTTATCTATGATTCCAGAGTGGGGGATGGTGTTGAAGGCCTTCGCAAGGTCCAGATAGGCTGTGTGGACCGCCTTACCCTCATCCACAGCTCTGGAGACTGATTCAAAGAAGTCAGTCAGGTTCAGGAGACAAGATCGGCCCTTCATGAACCCAAACTGGCTGGGGTCCAGTGTTTGAAGGTTGCCAATGTCTTTGTTTATAAGTTCCATGATAATGTGTTCCATGCCCTTGCAGATCATGGGACGGTAGTTTGCAGGATCCAAGGTGGATCCTCCCTTGTGGAGTAGGATAACTGTAGCTGTGCGCCACTCAGTGGGCATGAAGCCTGAGGTGAGGCTATGATTAAACATGACACTTAGATCAGGTGCCAATTCATTTTGTAGTTCATCTGGTCCCATGGATGCTGTGTTCTTAGCTTTGGAGAGTGCGGTTTCTACTTGTGTGGTCGTGATTACTGGAATTTGGCAATCTTTTGGTATTGAGATGGGCCCTTTAGGGGGTGAGAGGGTGGTTAAGTTGGCACTAAATCGATCTGCCAGGATATTGGCAATATCCTTGGGATCAGTATATTTAATGCCATTATGTTGTAGCTCAGAGCAGATCTGAGCATTGCCATTTAGATTCTTGACATAACTATAGAATGCCTTGTGGTTGTCTTTGGAATCTTTGGCAATTTTATTTTCATAACTAGCTTTGGAGGATTTTATGAGGGATCTCAACTTCTTACTGAAGCTAGTAAGGGAGTTTTTTGCATCCTGGGACTTTCCTCTTTTCTGCAACAGTTTCTTCCTTCTGTTGTATAGTTTGTTTATGGCAGAGGACCACCAGATTGGCGTCCTTTTTTAGGAGGAAAGCATCTTGGTTCTGTCTGGGATGGCATGATTCATGCATGAGTGGATGCACTCATACACTGCCTTAGTGTAGGATTCAGCAGTCGAACTTTCAGCTCCCATCTGCAGGGGTGCCATGAAGTTTGTCACTTCTGACTTACTGAAATTATTGCGTGAAGATTAATACTAAATAAGCAATTCAAATGTAAGAAAAATGCACCAGCTCAATATGGAGGAAATAGAGGAAAAGTGTGCAGACATGAATTAAATAAGGTAAGATAGTGGGGAACACAAAAGGAGTGGAGTAGGAGGTTGTACACGGTAATGAAATGTGATCTAGGTTGAAAAGGATGAGTGTAGTATAGTGAGCAAGTTCAGCCAGGATTGGCACAGGAGTAGGTCCAAGATTTTGTAAGGTATTCTTTTAGGAAGCATTTAAAGGTGGGTAGGTTAGAAATACTTCTGGTGGTTAAAGGCATGGAGTTCCATGTTTTTACTACTGAGTACAAGTATAGGCTTTGTCCAGGGGACGTATTCGGTTTATTTATGGTGGGAAGGTTTTTGTCTTCTGATCTAACAGTTCTTTTAGAGAAATATGTGTTGATTATAGGGGTAAGAGCTGGGCAGGCTAATGGTTTGTGTATGAGTTGACGTAATGTTATAAGTTGAATGTAGCAGAGGTGGAGGAGGAGTTGCAGCCAGCTAAGGGTATGTAGAGCTTTGCAGTGATGGGTAAAGGAGGATGGATTAGTAGCAAAGTTGGCAATTTTGTTGTAGCAGCTTTCAAGTTTGTTTTTTATGGAAAAAATGTAAATTGGTTATAATTGCTGCTCCAAACAGTAGTGAAGGTAGGTTTTGGCTAGAGTAGTGTTTGTGGGTGTGCTCATAAAATGATTGTTTCTGTACAGCATGTCTAATTTTTGATGGGTTTTCTTGATATTGCTTTGGATAATCTATGACAACTCCTAACAGTTTGGTATGGTGCACTATTTGAATTTCAGTGCCATTTGCTGAAAAGCTTTTGAAAGATGCTTTGTTAGGGTTGTGAGGTTTTTGGGGTAAAGAGGAGTTTGGTCTTTGGGGGGGGTTGAGTAGAAGTTGTGCTGTTGTAAGCCAGGTTTCAATGGAGATGACAGCTTTTTGAGTGATTTCTTTGAGGTGAGTTAAGGTGTTTGAAGAGCAGATGATGGTAGAGTCATCTGCACATTGAATCAATGTGCCTAAATAAAAAGATGAATGCAGATTATTGATAAAAACATTGAACACCGTGGTGGTGATGCTGCATTAGCGTTGTCGCCTCACAGTAAGACGCTGTCTGTTTCGATTCTCAGCTAGAGCGTCTTCTGCATGGAGACATGCGTGAATGGGCGTACCTTCATTGAAGATTGTGCATCAGGGCTGGTAACTTGGCACGTAAAAATCAACTACCAATCATTAGCGGACCGGAGTTCCGCTGTGGCAACCCCTAACCGGGAAAAGCCGAAAGACACAACAACAAGTAGAGGTCCAAGGATGAATTCTTAAGGGACTCCTCAATGGAATTGAGAAGGTATGCAGAGATGGACCCTTGCCATATTATAGCTTATTGCCTATTGGAAACACAGCTAGAGAACCATTGAATAGATGGAGATGATAGACCCAGGGTGGAAAATTTACCATGAGAGACCATGTCAAAGTTTTTGACAGCTCTAAAAATACTGAAGATACAAATCTGGTTGTGTTGCAAGCTTTATTGACAGTGTCTGTAAATGACAGTAATGCAGTGGATGTGCTGTGGTCTGGCTGAAATCCATGTTGCATACTGGTGATTAGCTTATTGCATAAGACATAGTGGAAAAATTGTTGATGATTACATCTTTCAAGGATTTTATAGAGGGGGAGACAAGGACAGTTATGGCACAGAAATTTGTAACATCAGTGGAATTACCTCATGTAAGGGGATACTATGTGCCATTTTCCACAAGTTAGGGACACAAGATTTGTTACTGATTTATTAATAAGAATGCTGATTGGGTATGCTATTGCATCTGCAACAAGATTTAGGTACTCCAGGGGAAGGTTGTCGTCTGAGGAGGAGCAAGGTTTTAGTTTTTGTAAAAGCTTTTTTATGTGAGTTATACAAACTGTTTGAAAGGTAAGTGGGTAGCACTGTCTGCGTGTGTGTTGGAGAGGCTGCAGTTAGGTGAGTTTTGTGAAGGAAATGTGCTAGATTCTAAGGTAGGGGTCATTAGCTGTGTGGAAGGGGGTATGTTAGGTGAGTTTGAGGTTAAGTTGGCTATGCATTCTCACTTCACTCCCCTATCCTACCCCCATTCCCACCCACCCCCAATATCCTGTAATTTATACTCATGCAAATCATACCCATCCATGATCTCATCCTAACTTAAAGCCAATCTGCAATCTCCACCACTTTGGCAATTATAACTTAATTAGACAATTATATCAGCTCATCACTCTCAACTGAGAACACATACTACCAAGACATTAACTCCTGCTCCCATCTATACTCCTACTCCCTTACTATCTTATTTCCTACACTACCCTATTGACCTTTAATTCCTGTTTAGTTTCACCTTATAAACTATAACCATTTACAACGCATATCACCAATCATTTCTAAACAAACACAGTACCCCCTTCTAATAGTCTTCCTTACAGCAGAAAGTTTTATATCTTATTTCTTACTATACCAGTAATTCCCCCAATCCCTCCTCCAAACTAAATACTCCAACCATGCCCTCTATAAAGCTATTCTTATTACACACAACTTTATTCTTACTTTCCCTTGCCACACAATTGTCCTCTTACCAGTCCCATCATCTTCTCCTTTACCGCTCTCCAACTTCACCCGTAAATATTGCCCTCTGGCAAAGAAACTTAACCTTTCATATCTCTCCCCATCTATTTGTCCACTCTCATACACTGCTCTTTTCAAAAAGATACTTTGAACTACATAACTCCACTAATAAATGTTATATACAAACAAAATTATCTCCAAAATAAGATTTCTTATTCTGCACTCACTTTCCCAAATTAAACTTCAGTCTGACATCTATCCCAACCCAGTCCCTGTTATCACCACTCTACAAAACCAACCTACCAGTCCAAACACAGTTACTACCATCCCCTCAACACCTACCTTGCTACTAAAAAAATATATGTCAGACCATCTCTTTATAAATGTCAACATTAGAAGCCTACTACGAAAAGTAGATGAATTCCATACAGCCATTTATTTATTTATTTATTTATTTATTTTATTTTACATTTGTTGACCGGGCTAGTCTAGCTGGATATATGTCCATTTTCAGTAGAGGCCCGGGGAGATAAGCTCCAAACTTCAATAACAGTACATATCTACAGAAGTAAATACATGAGATCAACTACATTCATAATAAGTAAGGCAGTATTAGCTAAAAAGTGGTTACAGGTATATAGAGTATATAACACAAAATATTGACTAAACATAATACAATTTATCATGAAGCTGTATTTTAACTGTTCAGAAAGATTGATAGTAAAGCACATAATATAATTCCAGATATAAGAAGGGGAGAAAAGGAAAGTAAGATTGGAACAGAAGATGAGTAAGAAAGTTCTAATCAAGAAGATTGGAACTTTTATGAGAGTATACTAATCGGAAAGGTTAGGTAGTAGAGGTAGAATGGTAGTTGAGTTCTTGATGAGAGTGTTACTGAGCTGAGACAGTGAGGTAGAAACAGGTAGCTAGAGCATATAAGGTGGGGTTGAAACAAATAGTGAGAGTATGTAGGTTAGTCAGGTTTAGTACAGGGGCACATCCAATGAGTTTTAAGGAAGAGTTTAAGTTTATTTTTGAACAAGGAAATAGAGGGAAGTGTTGAAAGTTCAGTGGGGAGTAAGTTACAGATTTTCCCAACAGTGTTAGTGAAGAGAGAGTCTCCAGCTCTATTGTTTGATTTGACAATATTTATGAGGAGTTTTTGTGAAGATCTTAGGGATCTCAGGTTATTGTAGGGATGAATAAGGTTAGATAGTATGGGTGTCTTAGCAGGTTGATAAAGAATTTTATGGGCAATGGTCAGTTGATTATATTTCAGCTGTTGCTGTAATTCAAGCCACCCTAGGTATTTTAGATTAATACAGTGGTGTGTTTTAAAAGGGTTACCAGTGGCAAATCTGGCTATGTTGTTGTAGGTGTTTTCTAGTTTTTTAAGGTTGTTTTTTGACAGGTTAGTGAAAATGGGAGAGGCATAGAGTAGGGTAGAGATTAGATGGGTGCGGGTGATAGTTATTCTAGTTGCAGGGGTGAGGAAGGGTTTGATCCTATATAGAGAGCCTATTTTTCTGTTAGTTGTTTTCAAGATATTATTAATATGAGTGTCAAAGTTAAGGTTGTTGTCTATGGTGATACCTAGCAGTTTGGTAGTAAGATCCTGGGATATAATGGTGCTATTATTGGAGGCTATAGTGAAGTCAATTGGTGGGGATTTATTGGTAGGTGTAAAAAGTAGAAGTTTAGTTTTTTTGGGATTTAATAAGAGACAGCGTTTTGTAAATCATAGTTCTACTGAGCTAAATAAGTTCTGTGTAAGGAAGTGAAGTTCAGATTCAGATTTGGCTGAGCATATAAGTGTAGAATCATCTGCGTATTGTATGTATGTAGCTTGGGGAACTGCTTCGTGAAGGTCATTGATGAATAAGGAAAACAGGAGTGGGCCTAATATGGACCCTTGAGGGACACCAATATTAACGGGTAGTTGGGTCGAAAGAGTGGTATTCCAGAGCACAGCTTGATGTCTGTTATTTAAGTAGGATAGGAACCATTTTATAGCTAGTGCATCAAGTGACATGGATTTCAGAATGTTTATGAGTACATTGTGATTTACCATGTCAAAAGCTTTGGACAGGTCAATGAAAAGTGCAGAAGAGAGCATGTTAAGGTTGCGGTTTTTGTTGATGGTGTCCATGAAGGAGAGGAGGGCGGTAGTAGTGCTGTGGGAAGGTCTGAAGCCATGTTGGGAGTTGGAGAGCAGGTTTTTATTGAGAAGGTGGTCTAATAATTGCCTGTGGATGCACTTTTCCATAACCTTAGATAAAGGGGAGAGTAGGGCTATGGGACGATAGTTGGAAAGGTCAGTGGAGTCTCCCCCTTTGTGAAAGGGAATAATATGTGAGACTTTCCAAAGAATGGGGACGTATCCTTCAGTAATGCTTCTATTGATGAGAACGGAGATGGGGTAGGCAATAGATTTGGCTGCTAGCTGTAAGTATTCTGCAGGTAGTTGGTCAGCAGAGGGAGTGCAAGGTTTGAGTTTCTGTAGAAGGGTGAGAATAAAAGCTGTAGGGGACAGGTTGGAAGTGAAATGGGGGAGGCGGGTTGGATTCAGTCTTAGATGTGTTTGAATTTTGTGGAGAGAGTTGACTGGCTAGAGTTTGAATAGTTTCGGTGAAAAAGGTATTAAAGGTATTGGCAGTTTGTTTGGTGTTGTTGTGGTCAGAGCCTTGTGGATTTGGTGTAATAGATTGACCGGGGTGTAATAGTTCATTAATGCTTGCCCAGAATGTTTGTGGGCCATGATACTATAATCCCTAGATATAGCTATTCTAACGGAAACTTGGCTTAAACCCCATATTATATTTCAGGAAATACTCCTTGATGGGTATGGCATCATTAGAAAGGACAGATTAGCTAAACATGGTGGGAGCATTGCCAATCTATATAAAGAAAACCTCAAAGTAGTTCAACTTAACTCTAACCCACCTAACCTCCCTAATGTGGACATTTTAACTTCCAGGCTTGATATAAACCAGCACAAACCAATAGTTACCATAGCTATCAACCTTCCTCCAGCAATAAATCTGCAAAATATTGAAAACATACTTGAATGGGCTTCCAATAACTTTAACCATGTAACAGTAACACTAGGTGACTTTAACCTGGACTGGCTCACATGCTCCTCAAATACACCAACAAATTTTATAAATCTATTGAACTTCCATCAAAATATACAACACCCTACAAGAATAGACAAGCATACAAACAGGCATTCTACTCTAGAATGGATTCTACCTAATAAAACTAACATCAATGATGAATTGGGCTGTCTCCCTGACACATTAAGTGATCATTACCCAGTATACCTAATAAGAAATAACACAAATAACAGTAATAATATCACTTACCGTTATGTCCAAAATAAAAAAAACAATTCTCTCTCTAGCTACCTTCCAGACTCTCTTAAAAGAACAAAACTGGGCTTCCCTAAAAACCCTACAACTAGATCATGCAATCCAATATTTTAATGACATTTTTCTACAAATCTTAAATATATTTGCCCCACTCAGGAAAATTCGTTCCAAAACCAAAAGACTCCCACAGTTAGCAAAGGAAACAATAAACCTACTTAGAACAAAAGACAAAGCATGGTCTCACTATCATTCTAACAATAGTCATGCAAACCTTACTACCTTTCAGCAACTTAGAAATCAAGCTAAGAAACAAATCAAAATATACAAAAAAACATACTTTAAACTTGCCAAATAAAATATCAAACAAATCCACAAAAATTCTGGCAATCAGTCAACCTTCTTCTAAAACCTGTCAAACTCACTACCCTGCCTCCTACTACTACCAATAATACTATTGACCCTATTACATCCCAGTTTAACTCCCACTTTATTAAATCTATAACCTCCCTATTACATAACACTTCTACCCCACCCCTGTCTGTTCGCACTCCATCCTGTCTACCACAAACCCAATTTAGACTAGAACCCATTCAAACAAGCTATATACAAGACTTACTATTGAAAGTAAAGCCATGTACCCTCGCTGCTGACCAATTACCAGGTGAGTTTCTGAAATTAGCTGCCCCATGTATTGCATATCCCATATCAATCCTAATTAACTGCTATATTACTGAACAATACATACCTAGCATATGGAAAATATCTCACATCATTCCATTGCATAAAGAAGGCCCCTCTAAAGACATATCTAATTACAGACCTATAGCCATACTCTCACCCCCCAGCAAAAATCCTAGAAAAGTGTGTCCACAAACAAATAATTGGTTACTTCCAAACAAACAACCTCTTATCTGTTACACAACATTGTTTTAGACCAAAACACAGCCGTCATTAGCTTTACCAACTCTATAAATCACCTAAAAAATAACAAGCAACTTGTTTCTGCTACCTTTCTTGACATGTCAGAAGCCTTTGACACCATATCACATCAAATCCTCCCAATAAACTTGCGAATTACAACCTTTGCCCTGAGGCCTTAAAGTGGTTCCATAGCTGCCTCTCATATAGGCAGCAAGCCACCCTATAGGATAATAAACTCTCTCCCCACCTCCCCATCAGTGTAGGAATACCCCAAGGATCGATTCTAAGACCACTATGCTTTATGATGTTTACCAATGACCTCGCAACAGCTGCTAGCCCTGCCAAAATAATTCAATATGCAGATGACTCCTTGCTTATCTGCTTCACATCAACAATAGAAACACTTCAAGATAAGACCTAGACTGCACTTTCCAACATTGAAAAATATCTAGCACCCCATCAACTTATACTAAATCCCAATTAAACAAAAATAATGGTCTTTTCAAATCTTTCAATTGCCAGTAGCCAGCCACTATCTATTTTCTTCTCAAATGGCACTAAATTAGAACCTGTTGAACACACTAAACTTCTTGGGATTACCATAGATAATGGATTGAAATTTGACAAACATGTAGCACAGACTGTTAAAAAAGTCCACACTAAACTAGATACACTCTGCAGAGCAAAACCTCATCTCTCAGACCAAGCTAGACTGGCCATAGCAAGAACCCACTTGCTATCCTCACTTCTCTATTGTTCACAAATATTTACAAACCTTCGTAAAACTGAAATAAACAAGCCTGAATCCCGCTATAACAAGATAGCCAAATTTGCAACTAACCTACCCCAAAAAACACATCATTGTACTGCCCTTAAACAATTAAATTGGTTAGAACTCCCAAACTTATTCATCCTAAACCAATTATCAATAACTCACACAGTAATGTATAAACCTGATCACTGCCCAGCCCTAACTAACCTTGTCCAACCTTACAAAAACATTAACTCTCTTAGGTCAGCTGACAAAGTCCTGCTTAAGGTAAATAAATCTCATAACTCTCATGGTGACTCTTTATACTGCCACAAAATTACAAAGATCTAGAACTCACTCCTTCAACAAATTCTCTCAACTGAACATACAAAAAACTTTAAGCGAGAACTAAGGTTATATCTCCTATCCCATTGGCTATGTCCATGCTCTGTTCCACCCTAACCTATACCCCCTCTTTTTTCTTCTACTACTCTGACCACAGCTCTCAAATATTTGAAGTAAGCACCCCAGTTTCACAAAAATATTGTAAATTGCTAAATGCTATATTATATCAGTGCTTTTACTGTCTTTTAATTTTTATTTTATCCTATGTTTTATGCTATTCACTATGTTTTCTTACTGCCTTATTTGTAATAACTGCATCTCTTGTAACTTGTAACCTTTTTATGCTTCTATTTATATTGCACAACTACGCTCATTGGAGCTTTTCTCCCCGGGTCGCCACTGAAAAAGGACTTTTTGTCCAGTGGACACTACCTGGTAAACAAATGTAAATAATAATAATAAGTAATAAATATGTCAGTATTGAAATAGGTAGCTGTTTGAAGAGGGGAATGTCTGGGTATGGGCTGGGAACCTTTTTGGTACCTAGCCTGATGAGAGAAGATATGGAGGACCACAATTTTTAGGGTTGATTTTATGCCTATCTTGTAGCTGAGTATAATAAGACTTTTATCTCTATTAACTTGTTTCTTGACTTGGTTTTGTAGATGTCTGAAGAGTTGCCATTTTTTGTCATTTTTATTTTTTTAAAAGTTAATCCATGCTTTGTCTCTCTCTCTTTCATAAGGAGTTTGCATTGGTTGGTGAGCCATGGGGTATGGCTGTTTTCAATTCTTTTTGAACATTCTGGGGCTAAGGTGTTAAGAATAGTTAGAAATGCTGTACTGAAGTATTCACCTGCATCATTTAAAGGGAGTCATTTCAGGATGGACCCGTTAACTGCATCCAAAGCTTCAATGAAAGTCTCCTTGGAGACACTGGAGACATTATGGGTAGTATTGAGCTCATATTCCTTTGTAAGTTGTGTAATATTCCTGTGGGTATAAGCTGGTAAATGGTCACTTAGTGTATTAGGGAGGGTACCTGTGGAGGTAAAAACAGATTGGTTGGTAACCAGAATCCAGTCCAGGAGGTATTGTTGGGAGTTACTTTGCCATAATTTGCTGGTGTATCAACAGGCTGAGAGAATCCAAAGAGGTTCATGTTATTGATTGTTGAATTTGTGGATAAAGAATGCCAGTCAATTTTCTATAGCAGTGCAATGCATATGCTCTTGGCTCTATTACATTTTAGGAATGAGATTAGGATATCTGCTTTTCCAAATTTTGGGACTGTGACTATACAGGGAGTTACTGTGAGCATATTTGGGAGGATTATAGCTATTCCACCTGTTTTTCAATATGTTCTATCAAGCTTAATACTATTATAAACATGAGGTAGTATTTCAGCATATTTTATTTCAGGCTTTAGTAATGTCTCTGCTGTGGTTCTGATATCTGGGTTGTGATGGGTCACCCACGCATGAAAATCTGTGATTCTGTTGCATATGCTTCTGTTTAGAATGATTATTTTTAAACTTTTAGGATGCATTCTTTAGTACGTCTGTATCTGTAAAAGGATGAATGACCAGCAACGTACCTCTAGAAGGATGGATAACCACAGCCAGAACCAAAGAGGGGCAAATGATTAGGGTCATACCCAAAGGACAGATGATCAGTCTTATTCTCCAAGATTATTGATCCCAGAGAGAAGATAGTATATTGGAAGTGAAGTCAACAGACTGGTCTGTCCAGGCCTCTGCTCCAAACTTAGTAGGGCCTCCAAGATGCTAGCTGCGCTTCTGAGCATATCTCTTAAAAGACTGAGTCTCTAATGGAGGAAGGGCATTACAAACTAGAAAAATCTATACTCTGACATGTAGAAATGAAGTACAAGTGAAGTGCTGTATTTATAAATGACAGCATCAAACTACTGCTACTTTGCATGTGAATAGTGTTTGCTGTAACCAAATGTTAATACTCATTATGTAATTGCTTCAGCAATTATATATCTAAAATGAGGGTAAGTGAAACATGTATTCACACTGCCACACAATCTCTCTCTCTCTCTACCTATATGCCCTTGTCCCTGTGGTTACACTTCTGTAACACCTGAACACCTGCAGAGTAAGTGCATGCCATTAAGACCACCCTATGGTTCTTTGTAGTTGCTGTTGTATTTTGTATACTAATGATTAGGATCATAGGAAGTTAATAGGCTAATGGCCTTAGGGCCCTTACAAGCCTAGGCAAATTCTGCCCTTGTTTCTACAATCAGCACCTATTGCCCCTGTCCAAGAGAGACACAGGTAGATCCCTGGGATGAATTTATGGTTACCCATCCAATCATCCAGATTGTGCTTGAAGAGGGCCATAGAGGTGCTCTGCTTGACATGAATTGGGAGTCTGTTCCACAGGTGCGGTAACCTCTAAGAGACAAACCTCTCCCTCCAGCAGGTTCTATTAATGTCACATACCAGGTTAAGGTATTTAAAGCAAGTAATCTGTGAACCATTGGACTTACAGATATGTAGCATTTCCAATAAAAAGCAGAGTTAGAGATTGCCTTATATGCAATGCAGAGATCACTTCTGAGTAGTCTGTATGAAATGGAGTAAAGTGACAGTGATTTCAGCTGATCCACACAGGACAGATGCTAAATACCTTAAATTCTCCTTGTGGGGAACTTCTGTGGTCTTCTCCAATTGCTGCAGGTGCCCGGAAAGGTACATACCAAAAGGGGCATTGCACTCAATTATTAGCCTGATGAAAGAAGTGTACAGGAAGGTTATAACTTCTTTTTTTATGGAGGCAATGCTCTTACTTATGATATGAGCAATAAAGAATGTCCTTCTTACCACTGTGGAGATATGATGATCAAAGGTAAGGTTCCTGTCAACCTGTGTGCCCAGATCTCTCACCCATGAGTGCATGCTTAGGGTGCTTCAATTGTTGTGGCAGTTAGCAGGAACATCACTCTTACTGAAAGGGATAATAACACATTTTTTGCATTGAGTTTAAAGCCATGACTTTGGCAAAAAATAATTTGTTTGCATAAGAACCTCTTGTAGGATATTAACATCATTTGGGGATTCTATGACTGCTCCCAGGTTGTAGTCATCAGCCAACTTTGTTAGCCCCAGACCTTTACTTTTGACTTGTACATTAGAGAAAAAGATTCCAAACAGTAGTGGTCCCAAGACTGATCCCCATGGAACACCACTAATGTTGGAGGTGCATTCCCCTATTTTGACTGTATGGGTTCTATCAGTGAGCCAGTGACCTACTTAACCGATGTAAGAGTTGATACCTAGCTGGGTGAGTTTTTCAATAATGCCTGAGTAGGGAATAGTGTAAAAAGCCTTGGCCAAGTCCAGGTAGGCTGCATGCACAGTTTACCCTTGTCCAGTCCACCAGGTTTAACAGGCATGATCTCCCTTTGACAAATCCAGACTGAGTAGGGTCAAGTGTCTGCAGATAACCTATATCTTTGTTGATAAGGTACATGATGATTTGCACCATGGTCTTGCAGATAAGGCTAGTCAGGCTAATAGGTCTATAGTTCCCGGAGTCAGTGGAAGCACCACCCTTGTGCAAGGGGATAATGGTGGCCATTTTCCATTCAGCTGGGAAAAAGCTGGTGCTTAGACTATGACTGAAAAAAGTACCCAATGATGTTGCTAATTCTTGTTGGAGCCCATGTAGGACACAGCCTGGGATGTTATTAGGTCCCATAGATGCTGTGTTTTTGGCCTTAGAAAGGGCATTTATGACTTGCTCTCTAGAGATAAAAGGTGGGGGATGGGTAGAAGGAATGTCATGAGGTATATGTGGTGGGGACAGGGGAGTGAAGTTTTCACAGAACTTATTGGCTAACAGGTTTGCTATATCCACAGGCTCAGTGTATGTGGTATCATTAACTACCAGTTTGGCACAAATCTGGGTCTTACCTTTTATGCTATGGATGTAACTAAAGAACACCTTATGGTTGTCCTTAGATGAGGATGGTAATTTGGATTTGTAGTTTGCTTTGGAGGACTTCACAAAAAGTCTTATTTGCTTGTTTAAGCTGAGGAGGGAGTGTTTCCAATTTAGGGCACACTGCCTCTTACTTCTGGTCAACAGCTTCTTCCTCTTATTGTAAAGCCTGTTATTGGCAGTTGCCCACCAGGCAGGTTTGCTCTTCCTTGAAGAGCTTGTTTTGGTCCTATCAGGTATGGCCCCATCAATGCAGTTATACAGGGGTTTGTAAAAATCATTGGTGTAGGACACAGCATAGTTTCTAGTTACATCTGAGGAGGGGAGATGCAGTGAAGCTATTTATACCATCCCTTAGAAGGATATAATCTGCTTTGGAGAAGTTTTTTAGTTTAGTTTCTGCTAGGTGAGGGTCCGGAGTGATAGTTTCTTCAAAAGAGACTGATTTGTGGTCAGATCTGACAATAGAATACCTCACACTGGGGGTGCTACAGTGGTCCCCCATATTGTTAAGCACCAGATCCAAGATGTTAGCACCCCTAGTTGGGGTGACCACCTGCTGGTTCAGGGTGTTGAAGTTACAGAACTTGAGGAACCTTTGGGCAAGTGAATTTGAGCACAAGTAATTTACCCAGTCAATGGATGGGTAATTAAAATCACTCAGAACCATGGTGTTCAAATGTATCTTGATGGATTCCAGTAGATCCAAGTAAACAGAGTGGGTGTCTTGATTCATGGAGGGGGTCCTGTAGCTGGCAATGACTTCAATAGGTGTCCTACAAACAGTTAGTTGCACTTGAAGTGTCTCCAGAGAGCCATACTGTTTAACCAATCTGGAGGTGTATTTATCTTTAATGAATATTGATACACTGCCCCCTTTAGTTTTCATGCCTTCCATTTGTGGTCTGAATGTGTAGTAGTAGGTGTAACCCAGTATGACTGGGGTGCTCTTCACTGCCTTAAACCAGGCCTTCTTAACGGCACAGATGTCAGCGTCTTCCAAGGTGGGGACTACTTCACTGAGTGGTGGGTACAAGTGCAACACTTACAGAAAGATGTAGAGCGAACTTTTGAACTTACAACTCCAAAGTAATAGAGGGTCTATTCCCACCTTACAGCCAGGATATTCAGTCACTCAAGTTAGCTAAATAGTCTTTCTAGCTTTCAGGCATATTCACTGCTAGCAGAGATCTGAGCTACTGGGTTCCTTGTAGGTACTGCTACTGGTGTACTCATATGTAATAACTTACTAGAGGGTTAGAAATTGCCAAACATCTACTACTACAGTAACTACTTAAAGCAACAGTATTTTCACATTCTATAAATGTTATAAATGAAAAATAGAAACATTCTGAGCATTTTTCTGATTTTGTACCACTGTCTAAGCTATCTATTTATGCACATATAACATATTTGAGTATGTTTCAGACTATCTTCATTTTTTTTATTAAAGTTTCTGCCTGTTGTCCGCAGGCTCCAGCTGTTATCCTACCATGGTGCTTATCACTCACTGCTGGAGTTTGATGGTGACAGATATGTGCAAAATCTTGGATGCATTGTATGGTTGCTTTTAGAGTGATAAACATGGGTTACTGACAAAAGTGAGTGCTTTAAATTTACATAACATAATTTATCAGAGGCAGGGATGAAACATAACTGATGAGGCTATGAATAAATATGGCTGGATGTGCTAGTGGATAGCTTTTTCATTTTAAATTAAATATGTCATTATGAAATGTCCTTAGCCACAGCAGTAGCAAGTGGAATTCAACACTCTGGGTAGCACATCCATTTAGTGCTCCTAAATGTTTAAAAATAAAGTTTGACAAGCTGCCAGTTAGGGAATCACAAGTACGATTGCAAACATCTTATAAATTATCACTGCTATTTTAATGTAAAAACATTACAGTTTGACAATTACACAATTTACAAGTTATCTATTAAACAGCTTGACTGGTTGACAATGTGTAAGCTGTCAAATGATTTTAACAATACAATGCCCCCTACAGGTTGGTAACTGTGAAGGTTCCCCATACCCCTTTCCTCCCAGCGTTACTATAATACTGTCCGTATGTTCTTATGAATGGGTCGTTTACGGGCTAGGTTTCGTCTGCAGTTATATGATGATTTTTTTAAGCTTTAAGGAATTTAGGTAGGTTATTGGTCAGTAATGTTGTGTAGCGACAGTTATATTAGAGTATGTTACTTTCCCTGTCCTCCCAGCTCCCTTACCTCCACCGGGCCTGCTTGGTGGCTCTATTGCCTTTATTCATCAGTCCATTTAAGTTCACAGGTTCATAGGTGTTTACTAGACTAATGACCAGAAGAGCATTTTTAAGCTTATCCATGCATCTCAAATCTCTGATAAGTTCTGGTACCCTTAATTAGTGTAAGAAGGGACTTGGGAGATGAATTTACAAGCAGGGGCCTGGGAGATGAACCTTTTACATGCTGCCAGTGTCCATTAGAGACACAAGTGCTAAACCAGAGATAAATTTCCTGTTCCTCATCCAACTGTCCAAGTTACACTTGAATTGAGCTAGGGAGCAAATCTGCTTCACATGGATGGGGAGCCTGTTCAAAGGAAGGAGTAGTCTCTGGGATATATACCTGTCTCTCCGGCAGGTCCTATTTATATCACAGTCAAGGTTTAAATCTTTAGAATGGTTAATTCTTGTGGTGTTTGTTTTGCAGACATGCAGGAGGCTATCAGAGTGCGGTCTAACAATGCCTTGTATGATAGGCATAGATCTCCCTTTAGCACCCTGTAGGAGACATAACACAGGGATAGGGCCTTGAGGCAGTCTGCAAAGGACATGCTACTTACCACCCATACACTTTTAGTGAGCAACCTCTGTGAATGGTCCACTTTTTGCATCTGCCTGGTTAGGTACATACCAAAGGGAGCATTGTACTCAATGACAGATCTAATGAATTCCGAATACAATGGAACAGTGACTTTCTTGGACTTAGATGCCATACCTTTGTTTATAAGTGGCACAACATAGAATGATTTCCTCACTACTGCAGACAAGTGATGATCAAAGGCTAAACTACTGTCTATGTGTGTCCTTAAGTCAATGAATATTAGGCCAACTCTTAGTTACAAGAGGTGGATGACTTCTCAAAGGTTACTAATATGCATTTCTTGGCATTCAGCTTTAGTCCATGGCTCTGGCACCAGTTATTAGTCTGTGTTAGCCCTTTCTGGATAACACTTGTGTTAGTGAGGGATTCGATGACAACTCCTGAATTGCAATCATTTGCAAATTTAGTCAGCCAGAGGACACTGACATTGGCCTTAACTTCAGAGAAGTAAATGCCAAAAAGAAGCAGTCCCTGGACCAATCCCTGAGGGACTTTGGTTGTGACTGGCCTCTTTGTAGAGG
>NC_056732.1:984991525-985089025 GCF_019279795.1 Protopterus annectens | reverse complement strand
ACCTTTTTCTGCAACAGTTTTCTTCCTTCTGTTGTAGAGTTTATTAATGGCAGGGACCACCAGACTGGCTTCCTTTTTTTTTTTGGAGGAGAGCATCTTGGTTCTGTTGGGTATGGCTAGTTCCATGCATTTATGTACATGTTTGTACTTTGCATTGGTGCATGATTCGGCAGTCATGCAGCTATTTTCCATTGGAATGGGTGCCGTGAAGTTAGCCACCTCTGTTTTTAGGAGTCCAAAGTCAGCTTTGGAGAAGTTTTTCAAGGTGGTTACCTTTGCAGGGGGTGTGGGTGAGATATGGATTTCCATGGTGATTAGTTTATGGTCGGATCTGACCAGGGAGGGACTGACTATTGGTGTAGAGCAATGGTCACCCATATTAGTAATAACCAGGTCAAGGATGTTGCTTCCTCTAGAGGGAGTCCGAATGAGCTGGTCCAGGGCATTGGAATTGATTAATTCCAGGAAGCTTTGGGCCAGTGTATTAGTGCTTGAGTAGTTTTCCTAGTTGATGGAGGGGTAGTTGAAGTCTCCGAGTATGAGAGTGTTGTGTTGGACCTTGATAGATTCCAGGGTGCTTAGGAATGTGGAGTGACAGCAGGCTATGACCTGGGTTGTCATATTACCCAATGTTAATTGTACCTGAAGTATCTCAGATGCGTTATGCTGGGCTACTAGTCTGGAGGTGTGCATATCCTTTATCTTCTTTTATCTTCTTATAACATTTGTTAATGTCTGGTATGCACTTCACAGATAAAGATCCTAGTTGTCTACTGATGTACTATGTTCTTCATCTGTAAATATGTTGTAAGTAATTGCTATGTAAATTGTTAATCACTATGTAATCCAATGTAAATACTGTCTGTTTATTTTAACTGTGGAGCTTTTCTCCCCGGACCTCTGCTGAAAATGGACCTATGTCCAGTCGGACACTCCCGGTCAACAACTTTAAATAAATAAATAAATGAATAAATGAATATGGAGACACCGCCATCTTTGGAGCTTTGGTCCATGTTTCGGGGCCAAAAGGTGTGGAACAAGTTATAGCCTGGTAGCTCAGGGGTGCTTTCTGTCACTTTAAACCAGGTCTCTGTTAAAGCACAAATGTCGATGTTTTCCATTTTGAGGAGTGCTTCAAGTGGGTGCATCTTGAGATTTAGACTTCTAGCTCTGAGCAGCATAACCCTCAAACTGCATTTATTCATAGCTGTTATGGTAGTAATTTGGTCTTTGGAACACCGCCTAAAAAGGTATTATAGGGGTGGCAAGAGCCTTAGCCAGTACCCGGTAACCCAGGGGGTGACAGATGCAGGCTGTCTCTGGCAAAGCATCGAGGTCTGTCAATCATGTTATCCCAAGGAGACAGATACTGGATCCCCTTAGAATGACACCAGAAACTTAGCCAATTGTTGAAGTCAGTAATTTTTTTGTCTGTACTGTGGTATCATTCTGGGTGATGGTATATACATGTGTAGATACCCACATCTGGGCTACCCACCCAGTGGTGTGAACATTTGCTGTTTTGAAGTCACGTCCTGACCCCATGAGCAAATGTGCAAGAATTGGAAAAAAGGGTCATGGATGGATGGATGGATATATATATATATATATATATATATATATATATATATATATATATATATATAAATACACAAACACACACACACACATACATATTTATACAGATGCACATACACGCACATACATTGTGTTTCATGATTTTCACACTAGCTTCAGATTAGCATTTCTAATGCAATGAAAGTCATTTGACTGTACATAGTGTGTTCTTTCTTTCTCTATCATTGTATGCATTTCCTGTAAGAGTAAAGACGAAATTCCACATTAAAATTGCCTAAACTGATTCAGTTTGACATTTTATGGTGCTTATTACATCTGGAGTGTTATGTTATTCACATCAGGTAACAAGATTTTTTAAAACCAGTGTTAATTACATTTGTATAGAATGTTTTCTTCCTGCTTCATCTATTGTGCTTACAAAAAGTTACTTGCCATATGTTTTCTAAATATAAAGAGTAACCAAAATAGACATGCCACATATGGATTTCCCTTGATGTCATCATGGTATATTTTTAGTAAACCACACACACACACACACACACACACACACACACACACACACACACACACACACACACACACACACAGACACTGTCTGTCAACACATACACCCTGAAAAACGGTGCAGAGCTTTGAGAAACCTGTACACTGCAGTTAATATAATCCTAGATACTGTTGTCTGAACCCATCAGGATAACTTTGTGTGTAGCAAAGGTCCCATGCAATGTCAGCAAGTAGTGCCAGCTTTGCTTTGTCATACATTAAAAGCCAACATGCATGCCAAAAATACCTAGCACGAGAAAACAACAAATGTGGCTTTGAAATCTAAGCTTTGTTGAATCTCTGGGGTTTGCAGATTAGCAGAAGCACACCCCAACTGACCTGGCTGAGCTTGACTTCATCTGTGCTTTTAAAGCATTTCCATCTCAGGATTTAGACAGAGATTGCATTAAGGCATGTGACTTTAAAATGAGCAGCAGTTCTCAAATTTACATTTGCAGTACCGACAGACAAACTGTAAAATGCCCTAGTTTGTAGATCATACAGTGACCTTACTGTTAAATGTATGGCACCAAATTTGTTGTTAGATATTGGCAAGACAATTATATTATTATGTATAGTAACTAAAGGTGAAAATGCTGCTTAATATCCAATGCACAACTAAATTTACTCACATTTGCACAGGTATACTTCAGTTTCATTCCTTGTTCTGACAATTTAGCTTGTATGAATAAAAGCACCACACTTTATTAAAATGGCGAGCCCAGAGCCAACAGGAAGAAATTTTAATGGCAACTGAAATTAATCTGAAGACCAGAATGTAATTATCCAGCTTTGTTGCATTAAATAGTCACAATCACTTTCCAGTAATGGGTGACAGTATTCAGTGCACCTTAAATATGTGAGAGAAGGTGTATAACTGTCAACTTCATTACTCAGGAATAAGAGACAAAATGAAAAATATTCAGAGATAAAGCCTCCAAATCACAGATATATTCTAAATATTCCTGTTAATTAAAACCTTGAGAAAATAACAAAAAGTACAGCTGTACGAAGTACTCATCATGAGAGATTATTCATACAATTCCTATGTTCAGTAAGTTATTACATATGGGTATAACCCTGGATACAAAATACGAGTCACTTCAGAATTTTAATAGCAGTAAATAAGCTCCCTTTCAAACCCAATGGATAGCCAAGGTACCTATCACTGCTTCAGGACTGAGTGCTAATCCAGGATGCAAAAAGGGGACAAACTCACATAGCACTTCAGACCCATGCCATCAAAGATCATTTTACTTCATTGGGCATGTGTTTTGTCCTCAGCAGCTCCATATCACTAAATAAACTGTGGCAATAACTACATGCAGCCAAACAGAAAATAGATGCTGCCATCCATTTGCTTTGTGAGCACCACAGAGGTGTTCTCTTTGGGATGTAGATGTACTGCAGTGCAACTATATTTTACATTTCCTTGTACTTTAGACACATAGTGGGAGCAACGATTATATAAAACAGTTAATTATTAACATTTAGCTAAATAAAAAAGAACATATTTAAATATAAATAAGTAATACAATAATATTATGTTAACAAGTTTTGAAGATTGCCGCATAGTTATTTTAGATATCCAGTTTCAAATTTTACCAGTTCACAAAATATGTCTTCCCTCACAAGTTCAAAGTAAGAGAGAGGTTGCCTCAGGAGATTTGGACCTACTGAGTGTGGAGAAGTGGCATAGAAAAGCACTGCTGGTGAATTTACCTCCAGCAAAGAGCCCTCCAAATGAAGTTCAACACTTGGATCTTTTGACCCTATGGAAAAGGACTGGACATTCAGCCTTCTTTGGATATTATATCATACTGGCCATCCATTTTTTAGGGTATAACCTTGGTTAACCATCATTCTAAAAGTATGTATCTGATGATCCATCCTTCTAGGGGCATGGCAGTGTTCAGCTGTCCTTCTTTGGGTACTGCATTGTTCAGCCTTCCTGATGTGTTTCTGGTCATCATTCTTGCAGGTTTATTACCTTGGTCAGTCATCATTTAGTGGTATATCTCTGGTAATCCATCCTTCTATGGCATGGCAGTGTTCATCCATCCTTCTTTGGATAGCACAATAGTCATCCATCCCTCTAGTGTATTATTCATAGGTTCATAGGTTGGTACTAGGCTATCGGCCCTAGGGCCTATACAAGCCTAGCCATAACAATTCCCTGGCTATTTTTTCCCACACTATTTACTTCCCTGGACCCCTGTCTAGCAGGGCGACTGACGTGATCCCTGGGGTGAATTTGCTTTCTCCCATCCAATCATCAAGGCTCCTTTTGAAGAGGGCCAAAGAGGCGCTCTACTTGACATGTATGGGCAGTCTATTCCAGACTCTGGGGAGTCTCTAGGTCAGGAACCTATCCCTCCAGCATGTTTTGTTTACTGTGATGACAAGGTTTAGATCCCTGGAGCATGTGGCTCTGAGGGATTGGGATTTCTTTAAGTGTAGCATGTCCATCAGCTCTGGGTTTTACATGGCCTTGTATGTTAAGCAGAGCTCGCCTTGGAGTAGACGATATGCGATGGAGTATAGCTGGAGTTTTTATGGCGGTCAGCATACGGCATCTGCTTTAGGCCTGTGATTCTTTTAGTGAGGTATTTCTGTGGCCTTTACAGTTGTTGCAGATGTCTTGAGAGGTACATACCAAATGGGGCATTGTATTCTATAATGGGTCTAATGAGGGATGAGTACAGTGGGACAATGACCTCCTTTTTTCTGGATGAAAAGCCCTTAGTGATGAGGTGTACCACATAGAAGGATTTCCTGACTGTTGTGGCGATGTGGTTACTGAAGGTGAGACCACTGTCCACCTGTGTCCCTAAGTCTCTTATCACACTTTCGGTGTTTAGTGTACTGCCACCTATGCAGTAATTCATGGGTACATGTTTTTCCCAAAGGGGATAACTATACATTTCTTGGCATTGAGCTTGAGCCCATGTCTCTGGCACCAAGTATCTGTTTCTGTAAGGCCCTCTTGTAGAGTATCAACATCATTTGTGGATTCAATAATGGCTCCCAGTTTGCAGTCATCTGTGAACTTTGTTAGTCATTGTCCCTTAGTGTTGGCCTGTACTTCAGAGAAGTAGATGCCAAACAAGAGAGGTCCAAGGAATGAACCCTGAGGTACTCCACTTGTCACTTGTCTGGAGCTGGATTTGGAGTCAGCTACTTTTACAGTGCGGGTTTTGTCAGTAAGCCAGTTGGCAACCCATCGAGTGACGTAGGGATTAATTGTCCAGCTTAGTAAGTTTATCTATGATTCCAGAGTGGGGGATGGTGTCAAAGGCCTTGGCGAGGTCCAGATAGGCTGTGTGGACTGTCTTACCCTAGTCCTCGGCTCTGGAGACTGATTCGAAGAAGTCAATCAGGTTCAGGACACTAGATCAGCCCTTCACGAACCCAAACTGGGTGAGGTCCAGTGTTTTAAGGTTGCCAATGTCTTTGTTTATAAGTTCCATGATAATATGTTCCATGACCTTGCAGATCGGGCTTGTCAGACTGATGGGGTGGTAGTTCCCGGGATCCAAGGTGGATACCCCTTGTGGGATAACTGCACCTGTGCGCCACTCAGTGGGCATGAAGCCTGAGGTGAGGGTATGATTAAACATGACACTTAGGTGAGGTGCCAGTTCATTTTGTAGTTCATGTAGTACACAGCCCGGGATGTCATCTGGTCCCATGCATGCTGTATTTGTAGCTTTGGAGAGTGTGTTTTTTTACCTGTGTGGCCATTATTACTGGAATTTGGCAATCTTCCGGTATTGAGATGGGCCATTTAGGGTGTGAGAGGGGGTGAAGTTGGCACTGAATCGATCTGCCAGGATATTGGCAATATCCTTGGGATCAGTATATTTTATGCCATTCTGTTGTAGCTCAGAGCAGATCTGAGCATTGCCATTTAAATTCTTGACATAGTTATATAATGCCTTGTGGTTGTCTTTTGAATCTTTGGCAATTTTATTTTCGTATTTCCTGGCCATCTACCCTTTTGGGGATAGCACCTTGGTCATGCATCATACTAGAAGTATGGGTCCGGTCACCCATCCTTCTAGGGGTATGGCAATGTTTACATATCCTACTGTGGGTACTGTACTGTTTAGCCATCCTTGCAGGGTATGTTTCTGGTCATCCACCCGTCTAAAGGTATGGCACTACTCATGTATCCTAGCTATCATGTGGGTTCAGCACTGGTTATCTCACCTTCTAAGATTATGGCTCTAGTCAAGCTGGCATGCCACTGCCTACCTATCTTTCTTTCAGTATTGCACTGGTCAACCATTCTTCTAGGGATACGGCATTTTCATCTATCCTTTGGAAATGCCACTGCTTATCAGTCTTTCAAAGGGTACGATAGCAGTTATTCACCATTCAGCCCATATACACTTGGCCATGTGGCATACTTGCAGAGCTCATTCATGTTGTACTGAAGTTTAATCCATCTGTCAAGTCGACACATTGAATTTTGCCAGCTTGCCATCATTATGTGCCTATCTCACATCAATCAGTGACCCTCTCCTCAAGACAACTTTGTGTAGTCACTGTTAGTTATCCCATGCTGTCTAGTTTTAAAATATAACTGCAGGCATCCTCATTTGTTTAAACTGCTTATGATGTACTGCTTTTCAGATACAAATTCATAAGGGATCCTATGTTCCATCTTAGAAATATAAAACTATATTTGAAATGGACATTGTGTGAAATGCATTTTGATATGAAAAAGCTGTTATTTTGTGCTGTAATGGCTTATGTTCAGGGTTCATGGTCTTTCCATCTTTTCTGAGTGTTTGATTAAATCTTTCTGTAAATTCATTTGTTGCTGAGTGCTTTGTTTCGAGAAAGTTTTCACCCCTTCTGAGGTGCACAGTGCTTCACCTTCATTACTTATCTGTTCTAGGAGGATATTCTTGTTGAATATTGCTCGTAGCACTGCAATATTTACTCCGGAGGCAGTTGACCCTGTACAAGGAATATCCTGATGTTTATATTGTGCATCTGTGGTAATTAAGAACACCAAGTCTATGAATGGCCCTGCAGAATTGGTACAAATGCACTGCCAAGGAACTAGCTGACTTTCCCAAAGGTGTAAAGTTGCTTGTGTTGGTGTATTCTGGAGAATTTGGCATCTAACAGAATGTTCTGTTAAGCATTCAATTCAATTGTCAGTACTCATTTTAGCAAGTTCCACTCAAATGTAATGCCCAGCCTTTCGTATGTAACTTAGATGGAGTTAGCACTTTGCATCTATACAATGGGGTACCTTGACATACAGACAACTGATACTTTATGGCTGCAAATGAAACATTATCTTTCTGGTCATCCTTGTGAGAACATCATGCAATTTAAACACTAAAAAATCCTTTCTGTTTTCCTTTTGGACAAAAGTATTCATTGGTGGTAACTGTTCAAATATGGTGGTGTAAAACATCCACTGAACTGTGCTACCTGTGGTACTTAGGTCTTCATCCTTTTACATGACATCAGCAATTATAAATTCATATCACAAAAATGACAGGAGTTGAAAGCATGCTATGGTCATCAGAGATGAAGGTCTGGTGATATGTTACCAATGAATTTCAGGTCTGGTGATATGTTACCAGAGAAACTCTTCTGTAAGAAGACACTGGATCTGGCAAAGTTTTTTTATACCCACTCACTTGAGTTGTAGTGTAAGTTAAAATGTTTTGTCACACTTATCTTTTGCAGCACTACATCTGATGCAGGAAGCCCCTAATGGGGGATGATTTTTTATCTCCAAAATGGAAAAAGCAAAACCTTTTTTTTAAATAACTTTTTTATTGAATATTTTCTCACATAAAATACAAGTAGAGAGATAAACAAGATGTAACGGTGGTACAACTGAATGTTACAGAAAGTTTAACATGAGGAAGTTATTCAATAGATAATACACACTTTGCTAAATAATATTCGAAATAGATAGGAATTCAGTATTGGATAAACACAAGGAAATGGTTATGTTATATGTCCGTCATGGTAATATTATTTTAACATTTCACTTGTACATTATAGTGACAAATGAGAGTAAATTTAGAGGTATAGGTTCATAGGTGTGTACTAGACTAATGGCCCTGGAGCCTTTACAAGCCTAGCCCATAGGATTACGCTGGCATCGTGCCACCCAACCTTAGTTCCTAGTGCCTCTGTCGAGTGGAGCCACTGGAGTGATCCCCGGGGTGAATTCTGTATTTCCCATCCACTCATCAAGATTTCTCTTAAAGAGAGGCAGTGAGGTGCTCTGCTTGACATGTATGGGAAGTCTATTCCATAGCATGGGCAGTCTCTGGGTTATGTACCTGTCCCTCCAGCATGTTCTGTTGATTGTGGTAGTGAGGTTGAGGTCTCTGGAGCATGTGGTGCAGAGGGATTGGGATTTCTTTAGATGTAACATTTCTAACAGAGCTGGGTCAGACATGGCTTTGTAAGTCAAGCAGCGATCGTCTCTAAGTAGGCGATATGAGACAGAGAATAGTTGGAGTTTTTTGAGTCTGTCCATAAAGGACAAATGTTTAGGGCCTAGGAACCTCTTTGTGAGGTACTTTTGCGGCCTCTTCAGTTGTTGCAGGTGTCTAGTGAGGTACATGCCAAATGGGGCGTTGTACTCGATGACTGGCCTAATAAGGGAAGAGTAGAGGGAGACAATGACCTCTTTCTTCCTGGATGCAAAACCCTTAGTAATGAGATGCTCCACAGAAGGACTTTCTGACCACAGTGGCAACGTGGTAGTCAAAAGAGAGGTTGTTGTCAACCTGTGTTCCCAGATCTCTTATAACGCCTTCTGTGTTCAGTGAACTACCATCAATGTGGTAATTCAAGGGAACCGGATTTTTCCTAAATGGGATGAAGACACATTTTTTGGCATTGAGCTTAAGGCTATGGTTCTGACACCAGTCGTTGGCATCATTGAGGCCTTTCTGCAGGATGTCAGCATCATGTGGGGAGTTAATAATAGCTCCCAACTTGTAATCATCTGTGAACTTTGTCAGCCAGAGTCCCTTTGTGTTAGCCTGGACTTCAGAGAAGTAGATACCAAACAAGAGAAGACCCAGGACCGGACCCTGTGGGACTCCACTCGTGACTGGTCGGCAGTCTGACTTGGAGTTCGCTAGTTTCACACTGTGGGTTCTATCTGTGAGCCAGTTTGCAACCCACCTAGTGATATAGGGGTAAGCCAACCTAACAACAACCTAAAAAGAAAAACCTTTTTGAAATGTGTTTCTCCTGCTCTGATGTCACTAAAAAGTAAGGGTGATCTTTAACCTCAGTGACATGAACTTGGGAAAAATGCAGGCTGCATCCTTTGAGCTTAATGGACGATTACTGTGCTTGTGCAGACGCACATCCATTAAGGTCTATGGAGTCCCACCTGATATGATGATATCGGCAAAAATGCTAAATTTATTTTGCCCGTGATTTCAAAAAAGTTTACAAAGCTTATTATTGAAAGAATTACCCAAACAAATACTGGTATACTCTGGCAAAATGCATCACAGGACTTGACTCACCAGATGATGTGATTCAGTTCCTCAGTGTTACAAAACACCTTAAATAGCTTGCAGGAACACATAATATGTGGACAGTCTGGACATGCTTCTCAATTGTGAATGTGTTTAAAATGGGCTATAACTGATGATAGATATTTCAAGTAAATATTCCTCTTGTTCTAACTTTGTGTTTAGTTATTTATTTTTACAAAGACTGTCTATTTAGGTAGTGAACACAGCATCTGGAAGAGCTTCCATGCACCATTTTTTGTGCCAATAAAACCTCATCATGCAACTTATGTGGTTCAGTATTTGTAAATGGGGCTGATCTCTCCCCATTAACTCTCCATTCTTTTCAAAACAGACATGAGGCAGAGTAAAGGGAGTACCAGAACCACCCCCTCAGTAACAGAAAAAACAGCAGAGATTGCATAATGACATTTCTGAAGTAACCATAATACACTTACAGTTGTGCACGGAGCACAGCCACAGAAAATTCTCAGAAAAAGTTAAGAGAGACTGCTATAGCAAAACTTTGCCTGCATTTTTTTAACTGCATTGCCCTCCCCATGACCAAGCTATGGATGTCCCTGTTTCTTTGTTTTTTTTTTTAATACTTACATTTACTTTTCAACAACAACTGTGATGATAATGAAATGGGTCTTGCCAAGACTTCATGGAACCTGCAGGATAAAGCTGAACTACTTCTGTAAGATAAAGCATCACAAGTAAATCAAGCAACACAGAATCAGTGAGTGTTAGGAATCACCTAATGTTATCATCTTTCTAATGCCAAGAAGGTACATTCACAGATATCCATCCATTTCCAGACAGGGTCATTGTGTAATAATGTATTCAGTGCTTGTATAATCATCAAGAAATTTGGTGGAAATTTGAGGAAGTAGTTTACCTGCGCTAGGTACAATCTAAATTTTCAACAAATTTCAGGACTTTCCATTAGATGTTTGGTCTTTGTTCCATGACAAAAAGGAAATATATGGTAGGGATGTTATCTAAAACACATAAAAGGGAACTGGCTGCCAACAATGGAAAATTCAACAACTCTGATCCTTCTCACATAGTTTATTAAACACCGGATGCAAACTAATACAGTAAAAAAGAGGAATTCAACATGTTTTTACAGGTAATAGAGTTATGGTATATGAAACTTGCACTGCTTCTTTAAATTGGTTCCCCTGCTGACGTTAATTGGTTATAGGTTAATTGATTCCTCTTTTGTTGGAGGGCAAAGAAGTTGCAAGGTATAAAGGCCAATACTACTGAAACATGTCAATTACAAGTGAATTTCTTGTTGTGGTTATTTTTAATGCACCACACTGTAACAATTTGGTCCTAGCAAGCAGCATTGAGAACTGCCTCACTATCACTGGTAACAGTGATTTAATACTCATTGGTAACCTGAATCTACCTGATAAAAACTTGCAAGGATGCAGAATGTTGTGGTTTTCTCCTTACCTTTATGTCAGTACTTAAGGTAATGCAAACTGCACCAGTGCCACCAAAGAATGACCCCCTAGCTGATGTGGGTCTCATAATTCCTAACACCTGGTCATAATTATTGTGCTGTAATAGGACCTATTTTGAACAGTGGCCATATTAAAATATCACTTAGGAGAAACAGTTGTAGATAGTATAGCCAAGCTTTGACGCTATAAGTGACAAGCTTTCTTTTACTTGCACATCTTCTCAAGTTTATCTATACTTCTTACAGCCATTTGCTAAGAGTTTTATCTTTTTTTGTTCGCTTCATTGCAGAATGAGATTTAGTTCTGTATGGTCTGAATTTAGTGTATGTCGGAGACAAAACAAGACAGGTGTTTCATGCTTTGTCACTGATCATTCTTTCTCCAAGGTGCAGTGACCTCTAGGTGACAACAGTAACATATTTTTTTCATACTTATAAACTAAGCAGGAAAACACATGCATTCTTGTACATGAGCTGTAATTTAGAAACCTTTGTGACTGAGCGAGTAAGATCCAAGACTTCTGATTGTAAGGATTCATAGTGGATTAATTTAAACTGATTGTGGCAAGCAGCAATCAACATTTTGACAAAGCCTGGGAGCTTTGAAGAATAAGATTCTGAATTTGATGAAACAGTATCTTCCCATTAGAACAAATGTTATGTTAACTGGGTTAGAATGGTATAACCTCTATGAGAAGATGTAAAATCATTATTAATCAGAAAACTTAGAAGAAATAGAAATATAGCAGTTATTAAGTACAAAAGCCTTTATAAGCAGGTGAAGATTATGGTTGAAAAAAAAAAGAAACAGAAATATGAATTACATCCCATCCTAGGGTCCATAAAGAGAACAAAGGCCTTCCAGCATAACCGGGATTATTGAAAGGGGAGGGGAGTTCTAGTGCAAGTCTGTGTTATATCATTGGAGGAATACCTGATACGGAAGTCCCTATCAAGGCCTTTTAATCAGATAAAAAAAGATGCAGTTCATGTCTGTAATGAGTAATTTTGGTTCTGAATTAGGGCTGCATTCTGACCCATTAATTTTGTTTGTTTTATGTGAGTGAAATAACATCCCTACCTGGTATACAGAAATACAGGGGATATGACCAATTACTGAGCATACATTCTGTACCACTTTATTCAGTAGGTTAGATGGACACTGGAAAAAAGAACTAAGTGCCAGTCAAACAAGTTCAAAGTAATCCCAAGAATGAAAGATGAAGAGCAGTGACAACTTGTGCTTAGACAGAATGTGTCTGTTGTCAGCTGCTGGGATCCAGTTACCCAAACAGAGAAATGCTGTTCCTTTTAAAAAATATTAACATCTGCAGGCTGTTTGGAACTAGCCTTGGCCTAAAGGAAGTGTGCAAAACTGCTCCTGTGCAGAACTGCAGGAATCTTCTTGACAACTTCCTGATCCTAATGTGAGGTTCAGCTCTTGAAGATCCCAACAGCACATCCAGTGCCTTCCAGATAACAGTGAGAGGACAGTTTAAAGGGTCATTCTATGAAAGGGCTATACTAGAATAAAGGTGCTGATACTACTCAAGTCTAAAATGGGACTTAGGCCTCTTGTCTTTCTTGATGCTAGAAGAAACCTAAAATGATATCCATGTCTTTGCTGATCTTGTGGGACCTCCTGAAAACTCTCTTTTAATGGAACTTCTGCACTTCCTCCAATACTTGGGGGAGGGGGAAGAGATCTGACAAGGGTATTAAGGGATGGGAGGGAAGCTGCAATAGTGAGCCATGTTAAGATGTGTTGAAGATATCTCCCTTAGGCTACCTCCATCCAGAAATGGCTCTATTGGAAGTCAGGACTGCTGCTGACTGTTCTGAGGATGTCTGTAGCCACCCTGAAAATATCAAGGACCTCATCCTCTGGGCCAGTATGCTAAGCACATGTAAAAGGAGGCTGCTAAAACCCAGAAATACTTCATTGTTGGAGCTGTGAATATCTATAGAGAAATAGTCTCAGCTGCCTCTTCTGCATCCACTTGAAGAAATATTGCCTAAGGCAAACTTTCACTGCCACAGCAGTAAGGGTTTACCCCTTCTAATTCTTTCATTTTAAAGAATCAGCAATTTCAGAGGAAAATACTTAGAGTCATTAAGGGAAGTGTCTGTGAAGGCCATCTTGATATCATTGATGAAAGAGTTAAGGTGGAGGCCAAAATGTTGGTGTACAGCTGTTGTAGATCATGCTGACCTAGCAGCCCCATCTGCTGTTTCATATTCTACCTGGGCCCTGTGATGTTGCCTGCTGCACGTGCCAAGGAAGCACGTACCTTAATAATGTCTTTAAGCAGCTATCAAGTATGTCTTCTACTGAGTGCTTACCTTCATCATGAAAATCACTCTGAAAATACAGCCTTTGCTTATGATGGTACTGCATCCTCAATGACAGTGTAGAGGATACAAATGCATGCTTCGCAAATGTATCCAGAGCTCTGCAATCTCTGTCTTGCGAGGATGAGATAGATCCCTCTTCAAAGTCTCTACAAAGACATTGGCATTAGATCTAAGGGTCTCTGCCCACAAGTAATACTCTCTGGCAGAACAGAAATACAATCCACCTTCAGGGGTATTTAGGCCATGACATCTGGGAGCTCACATACATCATTAGCTAAATTTTTAAAGGTACTCACCAACAGTGGAACCACCCAGGAAGACTTGTCCACCACTTAATACATGTGTTTGAGTCACCTCAATGGTATGAAGGCTGCCTCAGATGGTTAACCCTTTCTTCACTGCATCAGCTTGAGGATTTCCACAAATGTGGGGACTTCAGGAATGGTGGCGTATAACTGCCTTTCCCCCTCGTCCATGTCCTCTAACATAACTTCAGTGTCATCATGGGTTCCAAAAGCTTAATTTGTCAGGTATGTCTTAGACCTCTTGGCTGTAAAGGAACCATACACTGAAGTGGCTATACATTCTCTTATCCTGGAGTTGGTCTGCAGGAAGAGCAAGAAGAAGTACAGAGACCAATGGGGACAGGAAAATCCTCAGAGAAGACATAGGAGGAGTTGAGGGAGTTTGTGTAAATTGAGAGGGTTACCACCACAGTGTCACATTTAAGGCCTAGAAGCAACAAGAGTGTGAACCAAGGAACAAGAAAACAAAAAGTAAAAAAAAAAAAAAAAAAAAAATGGGGACACAGAAAGGTGGAAGACAGACACATTGTGAAATCTGGCACATTTGCATACATTTTTCTGTTATACGGGAGTATTTAAAATGCTAGAAACAACCATATATATGACAGCTAATAGCAGATAAACAGGTGGCCCATATATATAATAAAATCAAAGTAGAGCAAATTAGGGGTCATGAGAAAATATGGTAAGCACAGGTAAGGTCAGCTAGACTACCTGACATCTGGTAGTGAAGATGCTGCTGTGACATTAGCAGCCAGTGTGGAAAAGATATGGTGGGAGAGATGAAGAAACATTACGATCAGCACAGCTAGACAAAATGCAACAGAAACGGCTTCATACTGCATCACCTGTAACAAGATAAGTGTGTAGTGAGTTTTCTTCTTTCAGCTACACGAGGTCATCCATTTAGTAATCCATAAAGGAGTGATTAATGCCAAACAGCATTTATATGTGCTTGATGTGAATTACTACAACAGAAGTTCACATCCAATAACAAAGGCACAGACAAATTTGTGGTAAAGCAAAAAATGACCAGAGGATGTACCAACAAGCAAATTCATACATAGCAACAATATGGCAAGACAACTGGACCCAAAGCACTGAGGATCATTATTACTGGTATTTTCTGTTGCCATCTTAACTTTTCCAAAGTGATGTGCTCTTTTTATGACATGGGTGCATCTCTGTTACACTACTGCTAATTCATGCTGAATAAGTCTCACTTCTGCTCTGTTTAGAAACTGCTGCCAACAGAAAGGAAAATTAATTTTTATATTTAGCTAGAAGGTACAACCAAAGTCTTATTTTCTAAAATGTTTACAATAAACATGCCAAAAGACACTTTGCTCCTGTATCATCATCACCAAACCTCTTTTTCTACATTTTCTACATGGGGTCGGTATGTCATATCAACTATCATCTCTCTCAGTTCAATGACACTTTCCACATTCTTTGAGAGTCATGCCTGACTGTGACAGGTCTTCTCTCACATAATCCCTCCACTTCTTTGATGGATGCCCCCATTTTCTCTTGCTTCCTTTCTGTCTGTCCCAAATGTTCTTCACCAAATTGTCTTCTTTATTCCTGAATATGTGCCCAAACCACAGTAATCTATTTTCTTTGACCTTCTCTGTAATTGGAGCTACTTGGGCTTTGGCTCTAACATCCTCATTTCTCTGTCTCTCTCATAGTGTACATCCCACTACCTGTCTCATGCACTTCATCTCCATCACCTCTAGCTTCTTCAACTGTTCTGCCTTCACTGCCCAGATTGCTGTACTATTACCCAGTAGCACTGATCACACCACTGTTTTGCACATCTTACTCTTCAGTTTCTTCAACACTCTACTGTCACCCACTACTCCTGTCGCTCTGTGCCAGTTGAGTGCAGCCCTCCATTCTAGCTTTGACCACCTGATTCAGACTTCCCTTCTCCCCAACCACCCCTCCCAGATACTTGAAGCTGTTAAGCTCTTCAGCTTCTTCTGATTTCCCACATTTGCTGTCACTACAGCTGTCTTACCTGTACTCAGTTTCATCCTATGACCCTTCAGTTTCTACCAATGTTTGTGAGACTTTGACTTATCAAAGGACTTCCCGTATTAGCTTTCTTTGGACCTTTTCATATGCTGTCTCTAAGTCTAGGAATGCTCATTTGGACTCTTTCATCTCTAGTTTCTTCTTAACTGTCTGTTTGCCTCACTGCAAATATTGACTTGGTTGTGCTGCATTATGAACACTGTTTGTAATTGAGTTCATTGGGTCACTGTACATGACCTACACTAATTCTCTCAAAGTTTCTGGGGCTTCGACTCATCAAAGGACTTCCCATATCAGCTTTCTTGGGATCTTGTCATATACTTTCCTCAAGTCTAGGAATGCCCAGTTGAACACTTTCTTCATCTCTAGTTTATTCTTAACTACCGGTTTATCTTACTGCAAACATTGGGATAGTTGTGCTGCATTCCAATCTGAATCAGAACTGCTTATCTCTCATCTTATTTTCTACTTCTCTGTATATTCATTTATCAATCAGCTTCTCTCTAGAACTTTCATGCAGTGCGACAGGAGTTTGAAATCTCTATAATGTCGACAGTTGTGAATGTCCCCTTTGCTCTTATAAACTGTTACTAGGATGCTTTTTCTCCAGTTTTCTGGGACATACCTCTCTTTCCACACTACTATGAATACCCTTAGGAAACATTTTTCCCCTATCTCACCCAGCATCTTTATTATATTTGCTGTGACCTCAAATGAGCCTGCTACATTCCCTGACTTCATTTTCCTTATTGCTGTTCTTACTTTTTCTAGGGTGGGCTCCTCTTCTTTCATTCTAGGCTATGTCTGGGCAGTACATCCTCTGTGTGGTGTTCTTCATTCAGACGCTTCTGCAAGTACTCCTTCCATCTGCCTTTGATGTCCTATTGGCAGGTGAACAGGTTGCAGTTGTTGGGATCCCTTAATGAGGATGTCTGATTACTTTCTTTATCTCTCTGTCTTTGCCTTGCAACCAGGTAATGTTTCTTTGTGCCATCTGCTGACTCATTTTCCAGAAGCTGGTAAACTGCCTCTGATGCCTTGTTCTTCACTATTGCAGCCAATCTCTTGGCCTCTTAGCTAGCTAACCAGTATTCCTTCTTAGTCTGATCCATCTCTTCTCTTTTTCCTTCACTCATTCTTTCTTTTGATGACTTCCTGGGCTTCTGCATTCCACCACCAGCTTTCCTTAGGAACCCTCTTTCCATAACAAGTTCAGCCATATATTTGTACTATAGTCCTCACACATGCTGTTTTGAGGCACTGCCATTCTTCAGCTTCACCTATTTCTCCTTCTTCCTGAGGTGCTAGAGCCACAAGTATTTCTTTGAACTCTTGTATGTTTGCTCCAGTCATTTGCAAGGTTCTCAGCTTAGTCTCTGTTGACCTTAGAGCCTTCTCTAACAACTATTTGAAGCTGATTGTGGCAACCAGTGGTTTATGCTGACTTAATATAACCTCTCTAAATTTATAAGTAAGATGGTCAATAGAGTCTTTGGGGAAAGAGAAAAGGGTTTACCCTTCGACTTGTATTACAGCATTCTGCAATGCAGTGGTGCAACAAGTAACATTGTTGTCTCACAGCAAGAGTTCTCTTTTTCGATTCTCACCTGCAGTGCATTCTGTGTCTGGTCTGCATATTCCTCCTGTGTTTGCATGGGTTTTTCCCACATGCTCCAGTTTCCTGCTGCATTCCAATCACATACAGTAGGTGGATTGGACACTCTAAACTGGATTTGAGTGCATTGGTGGGTATAATATGGATAAATAACTGTGGCAGGGCTAGCTACTTGATGGTATAAATATTGGCCGTAGATAATGGTCATTGTTGCTGTTGTGACACCCCAACACCATGTGCAAAATGGGAAAAAAGGGTTATTGATGCATGGATTTTGCAGACTGAAATCTTAAAGTTGTTAATTTACAGCCAATCAAAAGAATAATCTTTAATCATGCCACTTGAAATCTGCTAACAGTGGTGAAATCCTTTTTGCAACTAGTTCTTACTTATTTTGCAGTGTTGCTTACATAGAATGAATTAAACTGAGTTCAAAAGGTTTAAAATTTCAAACAGGATTGCTCAGCATACCATATAGCTTCTGTGTTGAAATTCAGTACTAAACATGCATATCTTAGAAGAAATGGCATGGAAAGATTTTGCTGAACACAAGCTTGGAGTATAAATGCTAAGATACATAAGAAAAAAAAATGATTGATCATTCCATCACCAGAAATTAAGTAGTTATATTTTGTCTCCCCTCCCCGGTGCATCTCTTTCAACAAGGGAGAACGTAAATGAGCAGAGCAGTATGTGGACAGAACTTGAGAATTAGCACCAGGATTCACTCACAGATTCCTCCATGGCTCATGCATTGCATGATAGTAGAACAGCTTCTAGTACTGAAAGCTTGTGAATGGCATAGCCTGTGTTGCAACAGTCAGTGAAGAAAACCCCAGGACTCCTAATCATGTCATCCTGTCATACCATGCAACATCACATACACAAACAGGGACACAACTGTCTCACACATATCCATGAAATGACAGCAAGAATAAAAACAGAACAAAAGACGGGTGGCACAGCTTGATAAAAAAATAATAAAAAGGCAATCAGATAATCAGATTTCTCTTTCATGCCATTATCCTATGCATGTCTGAGGAGCACAGTGACAGTACTAGAACTGGTAACAAGTATAACTGTGATGCCATCTCCCCTGTAACATAACACTTGGTCAAAGAGGATGACTCAAAGTCTAGCTATGTCAGTGACATCTGCAATACTGCAGTCCAGACATGTACTAATGTAGCAACTCATCTCCTTTTGCTAAGATAAAGAAGGAATCAGAAACTAGCAAGACCCAAACACTGTTTTCATAAATGAATTTGGTTCTCAGAGCTAGCCTTCCCATGACTGACACATTCAACTGAAAAATAAATTACATATTTAGTTGTATTTACACTAGATTCCATAAGAAAAATAAAGTGTCACATAATTAAATCTGAAGTGTTTCAGCAGTGTGTGTGTGTGTGTGTGTGTGTGTGTGTGTGTGTGTGTGTGTGTGTGTGTGTATGCGTGCGTGCAACACACACCATACCTCTCAACCTCTTAGTGCAAGAAATCTGGACAACGACTGAAAAAATTGGGGGGTAAAGGCCCAAAAATAGGGACAGACTTTAAATATTGTTCTTATGAACTTAGCAAGTTGCTAGAGTAACAGGGTTTGTGCTAACATACAATTTCTGAAGGATTTGAAGTCTGAAACTTAAATATATGTCATTATTTAATGACTTCAATCCTCAGATCATCTCAGTGATTTGCCAGAAAACCAGAAATTTTATGAGGAATAGACCAAAAATATGAGGCAAAAATCTGGACATCCTGCAAAAATCTGAACAATTGAGAGGTATGGCACACGCACCATAAAACAGGTACAATTTTCAAAGTAGCATTATGGTAAGGAAAAATGCCACATATAAGGTTAAGGAGAGAGATGATTTGATGGTGGGATTTGCTGTTGAGTTGTATAACTTGTACTAATAACTTAAGAATATAGGAGTAATATGTGATTCAGCAGCACTGAATGGATGGATACATTTTTGCTACGGGAGGGTAACAGTAGCTTCACACCACCGCCCACCTCAGAGGATGCAAACAAATATGCTGAACAGTATGCCAGTGCAGTATACAAGCACCTGTACAACTGCATGGACTCAGCCATACTTATTTATTTATTTATTTGACATTTGTCCGTTTAGTCCGACTGGGCAAAAAAACGCCACTTTTCAGCAGAGACCTGAGGAGAAAAGCTCCATGAACCATAACAATAATAATAATAAAAGAAGTCAATAAAACAGCAATAATAAGAAAATCTAAGATAATTATAAAATTACAAATCAGCTAAGAGAAAGATAAAACAACATGGTAAAAAGGTCAAATGGATTGATTTATACTGTATACAAGTCTGTGTAAAAAGATGTATAGAGTAAGTAATGACTTTTTTGAAATACATCTATGTACAATGGTAATCAGAGCTGCATACAATAATTTATTGTCAGGTATTGTAAGGCTAAAAGGATCAGTTAGCTATCAGTCTTTATCGAGCTGTGGCAGAGAGGGGAATGCAATAAAAAAGCTTCTGTGGTAGTAATTTTAGGAGGAGAAATGGGCTATGTAGGGTCATTATAAGAGCATATCCAAGACACTCGGAGAGTTTCCTTTAGAATGCTTTTAAAAGATTTTGGGTATGGGATCTGTCTAACATTTAGTGGAAGTTTATTCCAACCATTTGCTACTGAGTAGCTGTAAAGGAGGTTACCAATATTTTTATTGGGCTTATACACTTGTAGAAGATGTTGTTCGGTACTACGGAGATCTCGGTTGGGTGTATAAGGCTGAATAAAGGTGGAGAGAGAGGTGGAGGAGGAGGGTTCATGTAAGATGGAGTGAGCCAGGAGAACCTGGGGTAGTAGGAGTTGATGAGGAAATTCTAACCAGTGCAGGTTTTTTACAGCTAGGCAATGGTGAGAACAGCAGGGTAGGGTAGCAGCGAATCTAGCTATTTTATTATAGGTGACTTCCAGCTTAGACAGAAGACTGGTTTGGATGTTAGTGAGAATGGGGGCAGCATACAGTAGGGTGGGAGTAGGAAAGCTTGTGCAACAGAGAGCCTAGCAGTATTTGTGAGGAATTTGTTATGCCTGTATAGGAGGCCTAGCTTTTGCTGTATCTTTTTAATGCACTACTGAATATGGAGATTCAATTTTAATTGGTCATCAATAATGACTCCTAGCAATTTCATATGGAATTCAACAGAGATGATAGTGTTGTTAAGTGAAGTGACACTAAAGGTATGTTTATGATGTTGAAGAGATTTAGGGAGAAATAGAAAAAGTTTAGTTTTCTTTGAGTTAAGCAACAATTGATTGGAAGTTAACCATTTTTCGTTAGACTGTAAAGATTCTTGGGTGAGGCTGTGAAGGTGGGTGATATTGTCTGAGGTGGAGATGATTGTGCAATCATCAGCATATTGGATGACAGAAGAGAGTGGGCAAGAAGAGTACAGGTCATTAATAAAGATATTGAATAAAAGAGGTCCAAGGATGGAGCCTTGAGGTACCCCAGTATGTACTGGTAGGAAGGGAGAGAATTGAGATTGCCATTTAACTGCTTGGAATCTGTTTGAGAGATAACTGGAGAACCAGTGAAGAGTAGAGTTGGAGAGATTAAGGGTAGGTAATTTGGACTGAAACAATTGGTGGGAAACTGTGTTGAAGGCTTTGGAGAGGTCTAGAAACAAGCAGGACATTAACTTGTTGTCACAAGAATTTGCAATAGAATTGGTGAAAGAGAGCAGCACTGTAGCTGTACTGTGTTTTGGGTGGAAACCTTGTTGTGTAGGGGTAAGGAGATTTTCTAGAAGGAGGTAGTCAAAAAGCTTTTGTGAATGCACTTTTCAAGAATTTTTGACAGGGGAAATAGGATGGCAATGGGCCTGAAATTGGAGGGGTCAGTTGAGTTGCTGTCTTTATGTAAGGGGATGACATATGATTTCTTCGAGATGTTAGATACAATATTTTCTTTGATTGACCTGTTGACTAAGATGGAGATGGGGTAAGCAATATAGCTGGCAGCAAGTTTCAGGAATTGAGAAGGTAGGTTGTCAGCTGATGGAGAGCAAGTTTTTAGTTTATTAAGAAGTGACTTGATATATGCTGTGGGGATGGGTTTCAGAGTGAAAGTGATTGTGTGGGTTGATGGGAGGAAGAGGGGTAGGTAGGGGTTATTTTTGGTTAAACTGTGGACAGAGTCAATAAAGAAGGTGTTAAGAAAGGTATCAGTATCAGTGGGGGAGCTGTCTGGGCATGGGTTAGGTAAAGTGGGGCTTCTGGAATATAACAGTTTACTAACTGATTGCCAGAATTTTGGAGGGTTGCAGTGAGGATTGTTTAATGGTAACTGGAAATAGTTCTTTTTGTCAAGGTTGACCCTTTTTTTAGTAAGGTTACAAAACTCTCTATAGAACTGAAAATCGGTGGCAGTTTTTGATTGTTTCCATTTTTTCCATGTGCTGTCTCTCTTATTCATAAGTTGATAAGTGTGTTTTGTTAACCAGGGGGCAAAGTGGGATTAGATTCTTATTTTCTTTTTTTTTTTTGTAAATATTTTTATTCATTTCCAAAAACAAGAAAACATGAATGCAGGTTATTTATGACAGTGAAGTATTTACAATTTTTTTAAAAAGGTAGGCTAAAACATCTAAACAGATATCAAATATTAAAACCAAAATACAGCATTTACAAGGGTGTCTGTTGTTGGCATATAATTGACTTTCTATACAATTGTTTCCTGATTATAATCTGCTGCAGTCATTATTCTCCAGTATTTCAGTTACTTTTTGCCATGCTACGTATAATGATATAGTTCTTTCAGTTCTTCCTTTAATAGTGTTCATTTCCAATTGTGATACTGCTGACACCATATTCATGAATTGCTTAAAAGTTGGAGAAGCTTTGGATTTCCAGTTTGATGTAATGTTCTTCCTTGCAATGGCTAGGAGAGTCCACAAGATTACATATTTTGTTCTTGGTACACAGTCAAGTACAGGTGCATTAAACAAAATAATAGATTTGGAAATCTGGAATTTGTCATTAAATACCATTTGCAGAAAATAATTTATTTTATCCCAATATGGTTTAATCAAATGGCATTCATAGAACATATGTTGCCAGTCTGCTTTTATTGATAAATCACATCTCAAGCAGCCAATATTTTTCTTAAACATAAGTTCCATTTTATGAGGGGTTACGTAAGATCTATGTATGAATTGCCATGTAAAGAGTCTCCAATGTAATGAAAGTGATGTCTGCTTTGGAGAGAGAAGAATTAATTTTTTGTCTATGTCATTTGGCATATGTCCATTAATTGATCTATAATAATTCCATATTTTGTCATTATTATAAGTTTTTATTTTTTTGTTTGTTTTATAAATAGATGATAAGTATCCCTTTCCAGTAATGGGTTGATTCATTAGTAATATTATATGTTCTATAAGATTAGAAACATTCTGTCTTATTGATGGTTGCATTGTTTCTTGTTTGCTTAATATATACTGTCTTAATTCTTGCACATGTAGCCATGAACTATTTTCCATATTTAATTTCCGTTTAATTTGGTCTACTGTCAGAAGTTTTCCAGAGTTTACCAGTTGATGCCAATATATTAATCCCTTTTCTTTAAGCATGTTGACTACTTCTATATCAAATGTTATTATATTACTTTGTGTGTATGCTACTGGATATAATAAAAATGACCATGCTTTAATATCAGGATTGCTATTAATAAGATTTTGGAAAATTTTTAATGTATAAGTAATGTATTTGGAACTTATATTTTTATACTTATGTATCATCATATATTCCTTCATCAGCCATAGAAAATTGTTTGGTATGAAATCGGTATACTTATTTGCTACTACAAATCCTGATTTTAACCAGATTCTCTCATGAGCTAGCTTCCATTTTGATGTATATTTTGTATTTAGCCATAATGATATTGTTTTAATAACAGATGAATGCAAATATACTTCTATGGTAAACCTATGCCACCCATATCCCAATCATCTAAATGATATTTCATAGCTATCCTTGGTTTTTTTGGATACCGTAGGAATCTTACCATTAAATCATTTAATTGTTTTAGGTGCGATTTAGCTGGTGGCAAAGAACAAGCTTGTATAACGTAAGGCATTTTTGTAAATATGATCATTTTAATTATATAGAGCCTTTCTTCCATTGAAAAGACAAACTTATTCCATCTTTGTATTAGATTTTTAATATTATTTAAGGTCTTTTTATAATTTGTTTCAACTGTAGCATCTAGGTTGTTAGTTATTATAATGCCCAAGTATTTAATTGTATTATCGGTGGGGATATATTTATGGAATTTTTTATTTAGATCTTTTTTATTAGTATTTATAAGCAATACATTTGTTTTGTTCTCATTAAATTTAAGACTCGAAAAGTTCTGAAAGTTTTGAATTGAGTCCCATAATGCTTTTAAAGAGCTATTATTATTCTTTAAGGTAATTAAAATATCATCAGCAAAAAGTTTAATTTTAAGCTCTAGGCTGTTGTCTAATTGTATTCCTTCAATATTTTTATCCATACGTATATTATTTGCTAAGGGTTCAATGACTAGTGCAAACAATAACGGAGAAAGAGGGCAGCCTTGTTTTGTGCCCTTTGTTATTTTAATAGATTTAGACAGACAAGATCCCAGTTTTATATAAGCCAATGATTTTTCATATAATGATTTTATTAACAAGGTGAAGTTGTTTGAGAAGCCAAATTCTTCTAAAACTAACCATAAATAATCCCAGTTCACTGAATCAAATGCGCTACTTATGACTAAACTAATAACATTCATTTTGTTTTTTGTGACATTTATATAATCAATTAAAGAAAGAATTCTTTTGATGTTGTCATAAGTGTTCCTATCTTTTACAAAACCTGTTTGATCCTCCTCTATCAAAAATGGTAGTAACTGTTTTATTCGAGCAGCATGTATTGCCATAAAAATGTTATAATCTATGTTAAGAGGTGAAATAGGTCTGTATGATGAACATTCACAGGGATCTTTACTGTTTCAGAATTGGTGATATTAATGTGTACTTCCAAGAAGGAGGGATGTGTTTACCATTTTTAACGGATGTAAAGACATTCAATAACAACAGCAAAGCCTCATTAGATAGTAATTTAAACATTTCTGGGGTGATATTATCTATACCTGAAGCTTTGTTTAATTTTAGCTTATTTACTTCAGCTTTAAGTTCTGTCATTGTTATTTACTTATCTATTTGTTGTACCTGCTCCTCTAATAACCTAACTTTAACATTGTTTTTAAGAAAAGCTTTCAATACTGAATGTGTTTCTATTTTCTCATTTTGATTATTAAGTTTATGAAAGAATAGCCTAAAAGCTTCTAGTGTTCCTTCTAAATCAGACACTTTCTTTTTGGTTTCAGTATTATGTATTTCCTTGATTTGATTTGTTTTAATCATCTTTTTAGTCCTATTTGCTATTCTTCACTGTTTTTTAGGTTTCATTGAATAGTAACATAGTTTAATTTTTTCTAAGTTGATCATTGTTTTGTGGTGTAGCATCTCTGAGTATTTTTTATTAGTATCTTCCAGTTCTTTTATTGAGTTGGTGTTTCCATTTTGAATATCAAGCTTTAAATTATCCACTTTTGACTGTAATTCCATTAATTCCTTATTCCACTGTTTATGTTTATTTTTATACCATCCCACCGCTCTTCCATATAGGTATGCTTTCAGTGCAGCCCATATATGTATATATATATATATATATATATATATATATATTTCAGATACATCTTTCGTAAGATTCATATCTAAGAATGCTTGTGTCTCTTTAATATAAAATTCCTTAAAATCTTTGAGATTTGTTATGTAAGATGGTATTCTTGTTACTGATATCCTTCTCTTGAAACACAAGTCTATCTCAAATGTTATGGTGTTACGGTCCGAAAATGGACATGCAATTGTCTTGACTTTATTTAATTTAGTTGTTAAATCTTTTGTTATGTACACTCTATCTATTCTAGAGTATGTATTATGTTTATGGGAAAAATGTGTAAAGAATAGTGAATCTGGGATAGCATACTCATTTATGTCAACTATATTAAAAGTTTCAGCAAACTCAGATAACAACTTTGTTAAAAGTGATCTCTTATATGTAGTTTTAGTGTTTGTGTCAGTTTCTTTTATAATGCAATTGAAATCTCCAGCTACGATTAAATTGCCTTTGGCATATTGCACAATGTCTTCTAAGTGTTGTTTGGCCACTCTAACTCCTAGTCCTGGTATCCAATAAATATTCACTAATGTATATACCATTTCATTGATAGATATTGTCACTAGACAAAACATTCCTGAATTGTCATGAAACGTGTTTATGATTTTAGGCATTAAAGTAGTGTTTTTCCACAAAATTGCTACTCCCCTCGCTTTTGACTATAGGTGGAACTTACTAGTACTGTATAATTTTTATTGTTTATTTTATTTATGTCGTCCCTTGTAAGCTGTGTTTCCTGTAAAAATACTAGTGCTTCACATAGCTTTAAATATCTGTAAAGACTTCCCCTTTTGCAGCTATTATTTAAACCATTTACATTAATAGATATACATTTTGCAATTGGATTTATATTAGATTTGCTTTTATCCATATTCATATACTCGTAACAATGTGTAGATGTGTGTACATGAAGAGAATGACTTGTTCTTTCTTCTTCCAACAGTATTACAATAGATTATAGACACCCAATAAAAGTACATTACAAGATCATAACTGAAAACATAAGATAAACAACCACCAAACCCCTCCATGAGAAAAAACATCTCATCCTTGAATGATCTAACCATTCAGGCGATCCCTCTAGATCTGAATTTCAGCATCCTCCCCCAGCCCCACTACATGGTAGTTTTATAATGAAAAGTATCTTATATATCTTTTAAGTATACATGTATTTGTATTTACAGATTACTTAAATACAGTCTTTATCTATTTTTAATATTTTATAAAACACTAAGGCAACACAACTATACCTAGATTTAATATCTATTTTTAATATTTTATAAAACACTAAGGCAACACAACTATACCTAGATTTAATACTTAACTATTTGGCTTTGTTTAAATTGTAAAGGAAAATCTCTTATTTTAATATATCTTTTGTATAGCAATAACGGTTATGCATCTTAAAAAGTAATATGCTTGCTGTTTATCTCCTTTATAGTGTGAGTGGCATTCATAGGTATCAAACTTTTGTAATGGCCTATATATATATATATATATATATATATATATATATATATATATATATATATATATAAATATATATATGTTAAGCATTATATGCATTAGTTAACTATACTACAACTTAATTAAATCATGAAGTGTCCGTAACAATGAATATATTACACTTTTATTGTCTTTTATCAGTAATCTTATAGTTTTCATTTAATTCAAAAAAATCATATTTTAGTGGCATGAATGTTACCAGTTTGTTTTTGGCATTGGTATTATATCGTTTAAGACTATATTTCCAGGCAGTTCCTATATATTATTAGTGCCACTGGCATATTTCACCGCTAGTGTACCACATATGTCATATGTCAAATAGCAACTCATAATCCTTATGATATTACAGGATTTATCTACAGTGTTATAACTGTAAGGTTGGAAAATATCACAAGCAAAGTAAATTTTAAACATGCTATAATACAGTTGTTTGGTACTTATTACGGTGAACTCTTCTACATACACGGGAAAGGATAACCTTATATGACCACCGACCATTATCCTTCTTTTTTCCTCTTCATCCTTCTATTCTCCATTTTTTAATAAATATTTATTTCTATTGTGGCTTCTTTGAATTTAGTGAGGGTACTCAATATCATATTATAGATAATATAAAACATTCAAACCGAGAACATGCCCGATATAGAGACATATTCTCAACTCAAGTGGTCCACGCCATATATTTATAACATTGCAGTCAGAAATATACTAATGAATAAGCAATAACCAGCAGCTTTGCAGCACGTGTGTGTGTCTCTAACAAGTACATACCTATAGGATATTAAAAAGAATAGATAGCAAGCTCTTCATTCATAATTAACAAATGCATATAGCCTGGTATTTACTTTCAAAGAGAAATTAGACCTGTCATTTATATGCCTATCATGTACCAACAGCAATATATTAGTAAATGCCTATGCTATTCAATTCATATTTTAATACTTGTCATATTTTAAAAAACATGAGATATATAGATACTATAAAAGTGATTAATATGAGATATAGCTGACAATGGCTTTAGCGTTTGTGATGATATATAATATATATTCAGTATTATAAGTAAAAGTACATTGCATGTCTATTTGTAATCTAAGGTTCAAGGCTGATCAGTTTAGACATACAAGACAATCTCTTTAGACTTGGTCATATAATGGGAGTTACTATCTCTCTACACAACCATTCATTTTCAGTGAGGATGTTCAATATTAGTATAACTTGCCTTTAATAAAAGCATACTTATAATTCAGCAGTTCTTTTTTATGTATATTTAACAATATCATAAGCAAGTCTATGAGATTTTTTCTTGCTCATTACTGCTTAATGACTGTGCTACTATAATGTAATATTTGCAGAGTATCTTAATAATTAAACAGCAACTCCTTTTTACCTTTAAAATGACTAATAACAAATAGCTACATTCATGAACCATAACTGACTTACTGTCCTTAAGGTTGAGTACACTAGCTGCAATGTGTTTACAAATATCTATAAAACACACAGTCACCTCAAGGTAAACGCTCCTAATCCAAAAGCAAATAAAGATGTATGTCCAAAACAAAGGATAAGGAGCGAAGCAGAGTATAAAGGTCCACCAAAGTTCAACTGAAAAGATATTCCACAAAGGCACAAACGTAGATGATGTACACAGAAACTTTAATGCATCAGATCTCTCTGGCTAGGCTTATAAATGCCCTAGGGCAGATAGCCTAGTATGAATCTATGAACCTATATTCATCACCCAGAGACTCCCTACACTATGGAACAGAATCCCAGTCCATGTGAGGCAGAGCCCCTCACTGACTCTGTTCAAGAGAAATCTTGACGAGTGGATGGGAGATCGTAGGTTTACCACGGGAATCATCTCTGTATCACTGCTGGACAGAGGCAAAGCAAACTAATGGGTATAGTATTCTCATCCTATGGGGTGGTGAAAGCCATACACACTCTGGCTAGGCTTATAAATGCCCTAGGGCAGATAGCCTAGTATGAACCTATGAACCTATGAACAAGCGCTTTCACTAAAGGTAGCTTCATCAGGTCCATTTGAGTAAATGCATAAAAAACAGTTGCTTACTATATACAGGTTTCAATAAAACAATTAAAACAATTAAGACATAATAGGTGAATTCTCAATGGGCATTTAAAGGAGAAACACACTGCTTATAAGTATAAAATGCTATGAAGTCCTAACCAGTAATGACACTTCCTATCCATCTTTGCAGATAGCAGCACATGTTAGTATAAAAAACAGAAAAAATGAATGAATTAATTTAATAGATATAAATTTATAAGAAAATATATAAAAAACATATAAGCAATATATATATATATATATATATATATATATATATATATATTATAAAGAAATATATATATATATATATATATATATATATATATATATACTCAAATCACATGTAAACATAGTAAATGCAAGAAATGTATGTGAAGAGTATATGAAAAATATATGTTTATATTAAAATATATGTTTATATTAAAAAACTCATCACATATTATTTAAATGATGTAAACGTAGGTAGGTATATATCTCTATGTAAAAATATGGATAACTTTTCATGCAAAGAACACATAAATACAAATAACATAGTTAATACTGAGATTTCCTATAAGGAGATGAACCATATATAAATGCCTTACTTAATATTCCTACGCTTCCTCAGCCTTGGTTTAATAGAGGCACGTTCATTAAGGCCTAGCCCACTATCTGCTCGGAGGCGTATGATCCAATCACTCTCTTTACTCTCTGTATGGCTTCTGATATCGCCACCTCTTATATTAGTGGATATGACCTCCAACACTCTAAAGAGAAATGTATGTGATTGGTCATTTTTCATGATATGTTTAGCTAATGCATTGTTAGATGATTCTCTTCTGATATTATATATATGTTCTCTTATCCGGTCTCTCAGTTTTCGATTCGTTTTACCTACATAGAAACTAGTACAAACTTGACAAACAGCAAGGTAAACCACATTGCATGTCATACAGTTTGCTTCAATAGTGGTCCTAAAATTTCTCCCAGTGTCAGGATGTATGAAATGCAAACTAGTGTCAATGTACGAACAAAAATTGCACAGACCACAGGGCATAGTATGTCCTGCAACTTCATCACTTCTAGTCTCTTTAGGGTAACACAGCATCCTCTTCAGATTTTTCTTATTCTTATATTGAAATTTAGGGGTGTCACCAACAATAGTTCTAATATCATCATCAATCTGAAAGATAGTCCAATATCTACTAATGATATCTCTTAGCTTGTGATGATCAGACGTAAATGTTGTAAGAAATTTCACAACAGGTATAGTCTTAGTATCCTTATCATATGTGTCTGAATCCCTTTCAGGTCCAAAGTGTGGTGTTGCAATAGTATACCTTAAAGTATGTATATTTTGTAAATTATTGTTTACTTCATCAATGTTATATCCCCTGCATACTAGTCTGTCCTTCAGGTTATTGAGTACAGTGTCAAAACCTTCCTCAGTTGGATTCAGCCTAGAGGCCCTTATGGCCTGGCCCTTAATGATGTTCTTGAAAACAAAAGAAGGATGCATGCTCGATCTCATTAATAGAGAATTACTATAGCATGACTTCCTAAAGATACCTGTATTAACTAGACCATTTGGTAGTCTTTCAATATATAGGTCCAAGAATTCGATCTTATTCACTGAGTAATTTAACGTAAATCTAAGGTAACTAGTTAAACCATTCATGACTCCTATGAATGCATCCAATTGCTCTGTAGTCCCTTTCCATAAAATAAAAACATCATCGACAAAACGTCGAAAAAATAAAACATGTTGCAAGAAGGGTTCTGTTTTGAATAAGACGCTTTCCTCCCATTGGGCCAGGAACATATTAGCGTAACTATTAGCGCATGGTGTGCCCATTGCAACACCATCAACTTGCCTATAGATTACGTCATCAAAAATAAAGATATTATTCTCTAATACCAGTTCCAAGAAGTATGCTAATAAATCTATTTTTACTATAGTGTAATTACTGTATGCTTTCAAATATTCACAAATGTATGTTAGACCAAGGTTATTCGGTATAACAGTGAACAGAGATTGAATATCTAATGTAACAAAGATACAATCATCTGACCCTTCACAATGTCCAATACAATCATAAAAGTCCAAAAGAAATTGCTTCAAATCCCTTAGGACATAAGTATTTTCATTCAAGATGGGTCTTAAAATCTTTTCTATATATACAGAAAGATGTTCAGTGACCCATCCGCGACCAGAAACTATGGGTCGCATGGGGGGGTCATGAACATCTTTGTGAATCTTGGGAAGCCCATGCATAATGGGAATCAAGGGTTCCTTAATGGTGAGATACCCATAGAGATCTTCTTCTATCAGTTTACTCAGATACAGGTCATATAAAGTATCCCTAATCAATCTTACAATATTAGATGATGTAGTGTTACTAATAATTTCATAGAAACTGTCATTAAGCATGTTCTTCATGGCTGCATAATAATGGTTCATATCCATGACCACAACCCAGCCTCCCTTATCTGCCGGTCTGACAACAATGGTGCTGTCATCTTGTAACCTCCTGAGACTAACTCTTTCTCCATGTGTAAGATTATCTGCATAGTGACGTTTCCTGTTTTGATTTTCATTATAATACTTATGTAACTCGTCTTCTGTAAGACGTTGATATGTTTCTACTATGGGATGGTTTATGGGAACATATTCACTAAGTTTCTTAAAGGTGAAATCCCTATCTACTTTATCTCTGGACTCACATCCTTTATAAAGTAGCTTCAGCATAATATTTCTGCAAAACAATTTTAGATCTACTATAGTTTCAGTAATTACACTATAACTTCTAGGTATAAAATTAATTCTCCTACTTAGCAAATCAAAGTCAGCATCAGTCAACTCTCTACTGGAAAGATTATATACTAATAAAATTAATTCCCCTACTTAGCAAATCAAAGTCAGCATCAGTCAACTCTCTACTGGAAAGATTATATACTAAAGTCTGCCCTATTTCTTCCACATCCTTTTCAATGTTTGGTTCTGTGGAAATTCTTCTGAATACTTCTTTTTCTGGCGTCCGCGACTCATGGAACGCGTACGTCTGGGACCTTTCTCCATCCGTACAGGAAGGGGAAAAGAAACATTCATCACAGTTTCAGGACATACTGCTCTCTGATTATCTTGTGTTTTCTGTCTAACAACAGTATTTGCATCTCTACTTTCACTAACTGGTTTATTTTTCAAAATCTGAACTTTGGGGTATAGATTAATCTCCCCTTGCATGCTCGGATGCATGATGTGTATTACATCACTGGAATCATTAGAGTTCATAGACCCCACATCTTCATTAATGCCATCATGCATAACAACAGTATCACAAATTTCTTTCCTGACATTGGTTGTCAGTAAAGGAGCCTGCTCAACATTAGTAGTAGTATCTGTATGTCTACAGCTATTAATGGAGTCATCTATGACATTCACATTCCTAGAAGTCTGTTTGCCTATTTGGCCCTTGTTAAAATCTACTGCTATATCACAATTAGTATTGGTTGTCATACAAAAATCTTTTGCATTACCAATAACATTATTCTCAGCATTAAACATTCTATTTCTCCTGTGGTCATGACTGTTATTGTTATTTACATAAGCAGAATTAATACCATTAACATTGTTAGAGCTATTAGAAACTCCTTCAACATTATTAACCATATGTTCATTATTATTGGAATTATATCTGGGCCACGTGAAGACATGGCCCAATTTAAAATCATTTCTCTCAATCAATCTCTAATAATTTTATGTTTCTTTTGTTGTATCAACTTCCTCTCTAATGCTGATACACTGTCCAACACATTTTCAAAAAGTGGTAAAACAATACCTTCTGGAAATTCTTTAAAAATGGTGGACTGTTTGTTCTTAATGTCCAAGGTAAGAGAATTCTCTTCTGGTTCAAAAAAAGTGATTAACAATTCCAAATATCTCCGACTCGCTTCCAGATTCAACTTCTGCCATGCTGACAGCAATTCAGGGTAATCACGACCCTGACTGGGCATATTAAAAATGCGCAGTCCTCGTGGAACAATATTCTTATCTAGACAGAAGCGTAAGTGCATCCGTTGCACTTGGAGCCTTTTCAATTTGACTACAGAGCAATTGGATGCATTCATAGGAGTCATGAATGGTTTAACTAGTTACCTTAGATTTACATTAAATTACTCAGTGAATAAGATCGAATTCTTGGACCTATATATTGAAAGACTACCAAATGGTCTAGTTAATACAGGTATCTTTAGGAAGTCATGCTATAGTAATTCTCTATTAATGAGATCGAGCATGCATCCTTCTTTTGTTTTCAAGAACATCATTAAGGGCCAGGCCATAAGGGCCTCTAGGCTGAATCCAACTGAGGAAGGTTTTGACACTGAACTCAATAACCTGAAGGACATACTAGTATGCAGGGGATATAACATTGATGAAGTAAACAATAATTTACAAAATATACATACTTTAAGGCATACTATTGCAACACCACACTTTGGACCTAAAAATGATTTAGACACATATGATAAGGATACTAAGACTATACCTATTGTGAAATTTCTTACAACATTTACGTCTGATCATCACAAGCTAAGAGATATCATTAGTAGATATTGGACTATCTTTCAGATTGATGATGATATTAGAACTATTGTTGGTGACACCCCTAAATTTCAATATAAGAATAAGAAAAATCTGAAGAGGATGCTGTGTTACCCTAAAGAGACTAGAAGTGATGAAGTTGCAGGACATACTATGCCCTGTGGTCTGTGCAATTTTTGTTCGTACATTGACACTAGTTCGCATTTCATACATCCTGACACTGGGAGAAATTTTAGGACCACTATTGAAGCAAACTGTATGACATGCAATGTGGTTTACCTTGCTGTTTGTCAAGTTTGTACTAGTTTCTATGTAGGTAAGACTAATTGAAAACTGAGAGACCGGATAAGAGAACATATATATAATATCAGAAGAGAATCATCTAACAATGCATTAGCTAAACATATCATGAAAAATGACCAATCACATACATTTCTCTTTAGAGTGTTGGAGGTCATACCCACTAATATAAGAGGTGGCGATATCAGAAGCCATACAGAGAGTAAAGAGAGTGATTGGATTATACGCCTCCGAGCAGATAGTGGGCTAGGCCTTAAATGAACGTGCATCTATTAAACCAAGGCTGAGGAAGCATAGGAATATTAAGTAAGCCATTTATATATGGTTCATCTCCTTATAGGAAATTTCAGTACTAACTATGTTATTTATATTTATGTGTTCTTTGCATGAAAAGTTATCCATATTTTTACATACAGATATATACCTACCTACGTTTACATCATTTAAATAATATGTGATGAGTTTTTTAATATAAACACATATTTTAATATAAACATATATTTTTCATATACTCTTCACATACATTTCTTGTATTTACTATGTTCACATGTGTTTTGAGTATATATATATATTTCTTTATAATTTTTATATATATATATATATATATATATATATTTCTTATATGTTTTTTATATATTTTCTTATAAATTTATATCTATTAAATTAATTCATTCATTTTTTCTGTTTTTTATACTAACATGTGCTGCTATCTGCATAGATGGATAGGAAGTGTCATTATTGGTTAGGACTTCATAGCATTTTATACTTATAAGCAGTGTGTTTCTCCTTTAAATGCCCATTGAGAATTCACCTATTATGTCTTAATTGTTTTAATTGTTTTATTGAAACCTGTATATAGTAAGCAACTGTTTTTTATGCATTTACTCAAATGGACCTGATGAAGCTACCTTTAGTGAAAGCGCTTGTCTGATGCATTAAAGTTTCTGTGTACATCATCTACGTTTGTACCTTTGTGGAATATCTTTTCAGTTGAACTTTGGTGGACCTTTATACTCTGCTTCGCTCCTTATCCTTTGTTTTGGACATACGTGTTTACAAATATGTTATATAGTTCCAGTCGAGGACTTAAATATATTAAATTTTCATAAAATTAAGTTAAATTATAGTAATTTACTTGGGTGATGTTATCAGAAAAGATTGTAGCAAAGTCTGTATGTGTTACTATTCATACAGTTTCTTCCAAGTGATATACTTTTTTTTAAGCCTTGTGTGCTGTTTATGTGTACAATTCAAAATGAATAACAAATGTTGCAATATAATAAGACATCATGCATGTGTTGATACCTTCTAAATTTGTTAGGTACTTCAGTGCAGTTTTAATATTTGTTAAACTGTAAAAGCACTTTGCCATCTCATAAATAGTGTGCTTGTCAATTTAAGTAGCTTAAGAGCTTAAACCACACCCATACTGCCTTGTTTCAGTGCTGACATCATTCAGACTGTTTACTTTCGTTTTGTGCTGTTCGTACATTTGTAGAGGATTTAACGCACACCAATGGATTCTAACTGAAGAACCTCCACTCTAGGGATGGTAAAATAAGAGTTCCCAGCTCGTGACCATGGCGGGAAGCCAAAAACAAAGTAAGTGAAGCTTTTAGAGCTTTTTAAACTGAGCACGAGCTCATTAAACTGCTATTAGTTTTCTTAACATTATGGGCAGATATACAAGCCAAACAGTTGTTTGTTAGTCAAAAAGGCACTTTTAGCATCAAAGAATAGATAACTACTTTTCAAGGCACTTTTTGACAGTTATTACTATCAGCTTTTATATATTATTATGTGAATTAAATGCAACAGTTTAGATATTTCCTGCAGCTTTGTGTAGATAATATTTTATTTATTTATTTATTTTACATTTGTTGACCGGGATGGTCCGACTGGATACATGTCCATTTTCAGCGGAGGCCCGGGGAGAAAACCTCCACAGAGAAAAATACAATACAATAAAATATAGGTAAAATAAGCTTACAAATTACAAAGATGTGAAAGATACTAGTTACAAAATAATAAATAAAAAGAATCATGTTAATTTAAGCACACCACATTAATATGTCAGTGTAAATGCATCATATTCTATACTAGCAGTAAAAGGTAGGTAATTTATAAATGAATTATCTAAATAGCATTTATAGTTAGAGAAAGTATTTACACTGTACCAAAGAAAGATATGTTACCTTGCTTTCTTTAGGGTTGTTTCCTTTAGTTATAAAATGTTCTGTTTATCCTGTATTTATATTGCTTCAAAGATTGACACATATGTAAAGCATGAATGCTTTTAAAGAACTTTTTTATCTTACAGAGCAAATAGAAAACAATAATGTTTGTGCTTTTCATGTGTCTCTTAGTTTCGTCTTCTTCTTGTCAGCAGTGCTCCATTCATTTTTTATTGCATGTCTCTTTACCCCAAAGGAGCTCCAATCCATTTCTTCCACTTTATCCAAGGTTTTATTCGCTGAAAGATAAGAGACTGTTGCTTGTAGAGTGTCAAAAGTTTTATTCTTGCAGGGAACAGCAGGTGCACTTTAAGTTATCTTTTTTTCAATTCCTTTATCAGAGGGAGACATTCTTTTCTTGCAGTTATAACTCCAGCAGAATAATCATTATCAAATCTGATTATGTTGTCTTTGTATTTAACTGGAGAAGTTGACCATGCTGTCTTTAAAATAAGTTCCTTGTCCTGTGATGAAAAAAACTTTGCTGTTATTGATCTTGGGTGATTGTTTGAATTGATGGTTGATGAAGCAGCTCTTAAGGATCTATGGGCTCTTTCAATTCCATAAGAAAGAGCTTCAGGCAATTTTAAAACTTCTGGTAACCAGGTAGTAAGGAAAGTCACCATGTTATCTCCCTCTGTTTTCTCTGGTAGCCCATAGATGCAAAGGTTATTTCTTCTGGACCTGTTCTCTAGATCCTCCATTTTATTTTGTAATGAAGCATTTTATTTTGATAAAAAATATAGCTGAAGATCTTGTTCTGAGAGTCTGCCCTCAGTATCATTTAGGGATCTCTCAATGTTAGCTATTTGAGACTTCTGTTGCATCATTATTTCTTGTAGTTGCTGTATTCGTTTTGTAGATCTCTCTTCAAAAGTGTCCAGTTTGGTATTCATTTTGTCAAATTTCACTGATAAGTCTTGTATAGCATTTAATAAAGACTGTATCTCCTTTCTCATCGTCTGGTCCTGTGTGGTATTCTTAGAAAAGCTAATTTTCAGTAGATTCAGATACCTTCCTTCTTGTTTTTTTGACAGGAAAAATAATGATTAAAGCCAAATTTTTTGCAATGTAGACTTCTAGTGATATCAGTAGAAGTAATTCAGCAAAATAGGTTTGTCTACAATATCTAGTTTTTAAAATTTCCTGTCAGAAATATCTTTTGAGTGCAGAGCTGAGAAAAGATGCTGCCAACCAGTCTCGATTCTTATTTTCTTGATGGGGGCAAGGGAGTTAAGTGTTTTTAGAAAGATATCGTTGAAGGACAGGACAGCATCCTTGAGGGGGTGATCATAGAGGAAAGACCAATTTATCATAGAGAGTGAGTGGTTGAGAGTGCCTGGGTTAAGGTTTGAGAGCTTACGGCAGTGTTTGTATTGCTGGGTTTTGTGAAGTTGGGGGGGAGTGTCGAAGTATGAAGATGGTATGATGGTCACTAAGGAAATCAGGTAGGGAGGAGGGGATGTGATAGGACTTTGGGTTGAAGGTAAGGATCCAGTCTAGTATGGGGCCAGAGATGGTGTGTTTATTCAGGTGAGTAGGGGTAGATATCAGCTGGGAGAAGCCATAGAGGTTAGTGGAGGTGCTAGGGGAGTCAGGGTTAAGGACATTCCAGTCAATGTTGACATCGCCCAAGATAAGTGTTTCGTAAGAGATAGTTTGAAAGGTCCAGGAGAGGTTGAACTCTAGGATAGGGGTGTTGTTCCCTGGGGGATGTAAATGGACACAAATGCTAGTTTTTTTGTGGTTATTTAGTTTTCAGGCAGCACTGAGAACTTCAGCAGGGTGGAAGTCAGAAAGGGTAGTAGATAGAGGGTGAAGGGAGAGCTGATTGGAGTAAAGGATTGCTACCCACCACCTTTTTTTAAGTCTGTCTTGCCGGAAGATGTTACAGCCTGGTGGAAGAAATTCTGAGGCAAATATGTGGGGCTTAAGCCAGGTTTCACAGAGGCTGAGAATGTCAGAAGTGTATAATGTGACCCAGGCATGGAATGGGGCAATTTTAATCATGATACTTTAAATATTTATGGATAGGAAAGAAAGATTTGTGGTGGAAAAGGAATGAAAAGTTTGTGAGTTAGTACTAGGGGTGGTGTTTAAGAGGTGAGAGGGTTGAGCTGAAAAGGTGAAGTTGTGGTTTGGACCAGGGTTGGGATGAATGTCACCTGTTAGTAGCAGATTTGCAAAGACTAACTTGAGATAAGAGTAGTAGTTACATTGGATGTAGGATTTTGGTTTAGGTTTAAGATTGTGGAAATTTATAATATCTTGAGTCTAAGCAGAGAAATGTCTAAGAGATGAAAGATCAAGGGGTTATAGGGTAAGAGTAGGTGGTAAAGTAGTTAGCTTATGGGTAGGCTATGGTTGGTGAAAGGTGATAGTAGGTGAGTGTGCAGTGATATGACATAGAATAGGAGGTAAGAGTGAGAATGGGTGTGAGAAGTATAACAAGTAGGAAGCTGTTTGAGTAGTTTAGATTTGGGATAGACATAATGATGTAGCCTAAGTGAGATAATTAGGTGAAAAGAGGATTATTTAGATATGAAGTGGTGGGGGTGTATGTGAGAGCCTGTAGAAGAATAGGCAAAGATTAGGGAGTAGAGGAAATGTCTGATGATTGGAGGGTTAAGGAGGAAATTGGGTGGGAAGGGGGTGTGTGGTCAAGGAGGATAGAGTTTAAAGTTAGTGTATGCAGGGGTGGGTGGGAAAGGGGATACGATAAGGGAACAGAGTGAGCCTGAGCAAAAGCGAGGGCAAACAGAGTGGGATGAGCCAGAGAAGCAGGTTGCAAAGTGATGCCAGAAACAATCAGCTAATCTACCTTCCAGGTCAGTACGTAGTTGGACTGTAGAGTAAAAGGAATATAAATAACAGAAATGAGAAGAAAAAAAAAGATATATACAGCTGCAACTTTTACTAACTGTGCCTATGAGTTGGCTGGGTTAACTTAGTGAAAATGAACTAACCTGCATTCATGGGCTGTAAAATAAATGAAAATAAAATAGAAAATGGCTAAGAAGTAGCAAGAGAGAAAGATAGGGACAGGGGACAGACGAGGAAGAGAGTCATGCCTACCCAGGGGTGTATGCAAATGCTTCTTACACACTGACTAACAACAGAACTAAAACCTGCTCCTCAAGGAAACACAAACCTATGTGGAGGACATTCTCTATCAACAGGCTTTACAACAAAAGGAAGAAGCTGTTATCCAAGGGCAAAAAGGCACAAATTCTCAATTGAAAAAACTCCCTCCTTAGCCTCAATAAGCAAATTAGATCACTAGAGAAAACCTCCAAAGCCAATTGTGAATTGAAACTAGCCTCTGAAACAAAGGCTAACCACAAAGCCTTTTTCAGTTATGTCAGAAACCTCCATGGCTAAGCCCAGGTTTGTTTCAAATTACTTCTTAATGGTACCACTTACACTGATCCTGTTGACTTAACCAACCTGCTAGCAGACAGGTTCAGCAAAAACTTCACCCCCTGTCCCTCCCTAAAGGCTCATTCGACATCCCTGATATTTGCCCCGCACCACACATCTCCATAGATCAAGTGTTAAAGGCCATAGCCAAGGCAAAGAGCACATCTTTCATGGGATCTGATAGTATCCCAGGCTGTATTCTGCAACATCTCCAGCAAGAACAAGCCTCACCATTCAGCACCTTATTAAGCCATAGCCTAAGTACAGGCTTCATTCCAGCAGGGTGGAGAACTGCCATTGTCATCCCATTGCACAAAGGTGGTGCCAATACTGACCCTGGAAATGTTTGCCCCATTAGCTTGACAAGTCTGATCTGCAAGGCCATGGAGCGTATTATTATCGTCCTCATAAGCAAGGACATAGGCAATCTCCAAGCACTTGACCCCACCCAGTTCAGATTTGTCAAGGACAGATCTTGCCTGTTAAATCTAGTTGGCTATTTTGAGACTGTCACAAAGACACTGGATGAGGAAAAGTCAGTACATACAGCTTACCTTGACTTGGCCAAAGCCTTTGACACAGTCCCCCATTTGGGCATCATCAAAAAGCTAACAGAACTTGGCATAAATCCCTATCTCATCAGGTAGGTGGCCAAGTGGTTCACTGATAGGAGGTCAAAATAGGTACCATTACCTCCGACAGCAGACCTGTCACATGTGGTGTCCCCCAGGGATCTGTCCTGGGACCCCTATTGTTTGTCATCTACTTCTCAGAGGTCCAGGCAAGGATAAAAGGCCTGTGGCTGACCAAGTTTGCAGACGACTGTAAGTTGGGTGCTGTCATTGACTCCCCAAATGATGTGAACATACTTCAAGAGGGTCTCACAGCAACAAATGACTGGTGCCAACATCATGGCCTTAAGTTAAATGTAAAAAAATGTACTATTATACCATTCCACAAAAATAAGGCCCCTACTGATTACCACATTAGTGGCACCCCCTAAGTACACAACCTGTGGTGAGAGACCTCAGTACATAAGTTGACAACAATCTCACATTTGACCATCATGTAGTGGCAGTGGTCATAACAGCCTTTTACATGGTTCATCTCATAAGTAAAGAGATTGTATCCAGAAAAAAGGAGGTTATTACTCTCTGTACTCCTCCCTCTTTAGGCCAATAATTGAGTACAATGCTCAATTTGGTATGTACCTCTCCAAACAACTGCACCAACTGGAAAGGTCACAGAAATACCTCACAAAGAGAATCCACGGCCTCCAACACCTATCCTATGTGAACAGAGTCAAATCACTATAACTCTACTCTGTATCGTACAGATTGCTCAGAGGTGATCTGTCTCTCACTTACAAGGCAATCTCAGACTCTGCTCTACTACAGATGCTCCATATCCGTAAGTCTAACTCTTCACCTAGTACCAGATTAAAAGGCTTAAACCTAATATGTGACATTTACAAAACCTGCTGGAGAGACAGGTTTGTCTCCCAGAGGCTGCCCTGTCTCTGGAATAGACTCCTCATACATGTCAAACAAAGTACGTCACTGACCCTCTTTAAGGGCAACCCTGATGAGTGGATGGGCAACCACAAATTTGTCCCAGGGGTTCCACCTGTGTCCCTCACTGACAGGGGTGACAGGTGCTGATTGAGGTTTCTTTTCTGGGGATAAACTCTTGGCTAGGCTTGTAATGGCTCCAGAGAAATTAGCCTAGTACTCTCCTATGATCCTATGATCCTATGCTTAATGCTATGTGATATTCTGATTGTAAAGTAGAATGAAATGCTTAAAAAGATAAAACAGAAAATGCTTATAGGTTATTCCTAGACATGCAATCTGGGTGACTTTTCAGAACCTAAAAATGCAAGCCATGCAGTTTAGTGGGTAGAACCCCAACACATACAACATACAAACACTCAATGAGGCCCATACTGCTTAATTCATGAATGCATTTGTAGATATATATCCTACCATTATTGCAGTAACTGAAGGAGAGCAATATGTTGCACTGCTTTGACATACAAGGAGATCTTCTTCCACAGGCAGGGATTCTCTGATTAAGGAACCTGTCTCTACAACAGCTCTTTATTACAATGAACACCAATGCATTTGGTGCAAATGCTTACTGTATTACCAGAATTTCAGAGGTAGATGACATCTAGTAGGACAGTATCTTTTCACAGCCCAGAAGACAAGGCAAACGTCAATATGTAGGAGCCAGTATGAGACACAAAATGCAAAAGGGTTTTTTAGCTTGCCTGAATAGCTAAAATAACTTAGTTCTTAAATATTATAGTCAGAAAACATCCTGGTCTTTATAGATGGGCAATGTGTTTGAAAAGGTACATTTCTGATTGCATGTATGCGGGAAGAATAGAGGAGGATTATGAGATCCTTGGACCTGGAGGATAAACCTTTGGTAATTAACTGGGCCAGGTAGACTAATTTCCTAAATATAAACAATATCCAAGTCTCTAATGACTGTGTTCATCTTAAGTGGGGTCTCATTTATGTGGTAATTATTAGGCTTGACTTATTTCTTAAAATCAACTAAACTACACATTTTGGCAGCATGCTTAAGCCAATGGTTGGTACATCAAGTGATGATTCTAGAAAGTTCCTCTTGGAGGATATTACAGGTGATGGGGGAGTCAATAACTGCAAACGGTTTACAGTCATTGGTAAACATGGTTAGCTACAGATCTTAGATATCTGTGTTCACATCAGAGCAGGAAATGTCAAACAGGAGGGGTTTCTGAACAAAGCCCTGAGGGGCACCCTTAATGGCATGCCTTTCATATGAGAAGATACTACCAGCTCTTACTGTTTATGTGATTTGAAAGCCAATTTGTAAATTGATGGGAATTGTATGAATTTATATTTAGACTAGTGACTTTGCTGATAATGCCAGAATGGGGAATCATATTGAAGGCTTTAGTGATGTCCAGATAGCCAGCATAGACAGAAATTATTGTATTTATGGCAACTATTACATTTTCAAATATAAAATAAATCTACCAGATTAAGAATACACAATCTACCTTTCAAAAATCCAGACTGATTAGTGTTGAAGGTTTGCAGGACATCAATTTCATGGTTTTAAGGATGACCAAGTTACAGTCTATGATTTTGCAGATGAAGCTGATGAGGGTCATAGAATAGCAGTTGTCATGATCTATGGTGGAGCTGTCTTTGTGGAATGGCACTTCAATGGCTGTTCTCCAGGGATCAGGTACATATCCTATGGAGGAACTAAAGTGGAAAGGCTTTAGAAGGTATGCAACAATACTGTACTTTGAACTAACTAGGAGACAGCACCATGGAGTTATGTGTTTTGGTTTTGGACACAGTCTTTTTCAAGCTGATTCATAACGATTTTGCGAGGAAGGGAGTTCACTGATTCAGGGGAAGGAATATGGGGTGAGGGGGGAATGAAACTGTAAGTGAATTTGTCATTTAGGGCATTGGTTTTGGCTTCAGGATCAGAATAGCTAGCTCCACTTGAATGAAGCTTGATGCAGTGTTGGGTGCTGCTGCTAAAACTCCTAATAAAAAAGCCTTATAGGTATCCTTGGAATCAATGGATAATTTCAGTTTGTATCCTGCCTTAGACTTCCTAATGGGGTGCTTGAGTTCTTCTGCCTAAGTACCTTCTTAAGATAAGACATGAAAAGTATGTTACAGTTTCCATAATAAACCTTGAAACTATTATCAAAACTGTACTTACATAGTTCCCTTAATAAACCTAAAACAGATATTGTCCTGATTTGTCAAAGATTAAATAATTATGCCTTTTACAGATTAATTATCCTTTAAATGCATTTCCTAGCATAAAACATAGGAAAACAGCAAACTGGGGACAGTACACTGTAATCTAACTGTTTTACATGATAAATCATTGTTCAGATTTCAGTAGTCTGGAACACAGGTCTTTTTATTAATTTCTCCCAGTAAGTATTTAAGGAAACATTAGCTATTCCTTACAAAACAGGCAACAGGTTTATTTATTGCAAAAACATCTGAAGCGTCTGCTGTAAGGAAGACACACTCTATCCTATTTATGTTTGGGTATATACAGCCTATCTTTCGATAGTATGTGGTATTTATACAGTTAATTAATAATAAGGTACAGATTTAAAAAGAACAAGCAGCAATGATATCAACTGATTAGGCGGTGTGATTTCTACACTCCCCAGTTAAAGTGTAATTGTATGTTTCATAACAGAAAACAATGCACTTGGCCAGACACTTGGAAATGGTCTCTTTTGAAAAATGGGTTATCTTATTTCCTTTTCATGAATAACACAAACAAATGATCAGAGTGCATCAGAGGTTTGTTCTCTCAACACAGTGACATATCTGTGTGCATCTACGATATCCAAAACTATTCCCATTCTTGTTCTCCAGTTCAAGAAAGAAAAACAGGCAGCTATAGTCACTGATTCAAATGCACGGTTGATGCCACATAAGGTAATTTCAAGCCACCCCAAACCCCGAGAACACAGCTGCCTATGTGGAACTGTTTATAAAACTTCTGCACAAGCATGTCAATAAATGCATGGAAACAACTGTGACCACCAGAAAAAAAAGTCCAGAACTAGCTTAAAAAAAAAAAAAAAACAAGCCTGGTGATATCCAAGCATAACAGGTTGTACTACAAAAGGAAAAAGTCATAACCAAGATTAGAAAGTGCTACTCTCAGCATAATAAAATATTCTCTTCAATCTAAACAGACAACTAAGAGAGCACATTATATCTACTAAAGCCAAATTTGAGGTAAAGATAGCATCCTAGGCAAAGGAGCTCAAGGCTATCTTCAGCTATGTCCCAAACCTCAAAGGTAGCACACAGCAGTGTGATCTGATTGTAAATGGAGCCACCTACACAGAGCCAGACAAATTCAGCTCTAGTTTTATGCCCTCTCTCCCCTAACCACCCTCCAGGAAATATCACCAACAAGACCCCAGCTATCACCAGGGAGTAGTTCCTAGATGCAGTGTCTAAGCCAGAAGCAGTACACTGATGTGCCCAGATAATATGTCAGGATGCCTCCTAAATAGCATTAGTGCCTATTTAACCAAAGCCTCCAGATAGGCTTTGTGCCACATAAATGGAGAATTGCAATGGTCATCCACAAGGGTGGGCCATCAACAGACCCCGGGAACTACAGAACCATAAGTCTGACTAGTCTCATATGCAAAGTACTCAGTATGTAACTGAGCAGGCAATGCAACAACTGAAATATCAACAGAGGTTCCTCACAAAAAGAATACAGGGTGTAAACAGCATGTCCTGTACATATTGCCACTCTCTATACTCTGTTTCCTACGGACTGTTCAGAGGCAATGTATGCATGGCATACAAGCCATCTTTGGATGGATCTGTCTCTGATAGACCTTTTGCTTATCCATAAAATGAATACCAACAGAATTTCAGAATAACTCAATCTGTGGATTTAAACTTTGATTGCAACATAAACAGCTTGGAGGGGCAGTTATGTGTCTCAGAGAGTCCCCCTATTATGGAACAGGCTTCCCATCCATGAGAAGCATAGTTCTTCCCTAATGCTTTTCAACAGAAACTTGAACCAGTGGATGGGAAATGAGATATACACCATGGGTCTACCACCTATATCTCTAACAGACAGATGTAGCCTGTAAGTCTTGCTCTAGCTTACATGTACACCTTAAAATAACCTCTAAGGCACATAAACTTACAGCATACAACTGGGATGCTTGGTTAGGCTTATAAAGGCACCAGTGGTCATTAGCCTAGTATACACATATGCACCTATAAACATCCTAACCTTGACAGAAACCATATACTACTCTGCATAGAAATCATTTTGGCTACAGTTAGTGCCACTAAGAAGAGTGTATTCCAATAAAGATATGAAACTGATTGGTTCAAAGGGAGAAAGATTTAGTTTCTCAGGGCCAAAATCAAGTTCCAAGAAGGACTCAGCAGATGCCTTAAGAGGGGGAATATTACAAGTGCTCGAATCTCAAGCATTCGAAGACAAGTTACTCAATGCCAGAGACTGTCGCATCTTGTAGCCCACCTAGGCAGCTGTTTTTTGCTCAAGCTTGAATAAGAATTCAGCAAAACAGCTGCCACACACAACTGCTCGATTCCTAGAGAAGGAAGGAAGTGCTCGCGAGTTAGGTATGCTGGGAAAGGAAGTGGGGTGGGAACTTTAGGTTCAGGAAGGGGGAATGGGATTTTACATTTAAGGAATGATTGGGAATTTTAAGTTTAGGGAGGGGAAGGGGTTTAAGTTTTATGGCATGATCAGGACTTTCTGTTTAGGGAGGGCAAGGATTTAAAGTTTTAGGGAGTGATCAGGACTTTCTGTTTAGGGAGAGGAAGGGGATTTTAGGTATAGGAAGTGATAAGGGGACATTAGGGTTAGGGAGGGGGAAGGGAATGTTACATTTAGCAAGTGACTAGAGACTTAGGTTTATGGACTGGGTGGGTGTTTTCAGGGTTAGGATCAGGGTTCTGGTAGTGCTAGATAGTCTACCAAGGTTGAAGTTGGTAGCTTAGATAAGGAACAGTGAGTTAGTGGACGTTAGAGCACTTGCCAAAACTAGCAAGTGGTAGTGAGGAAGTGTCTCACAAAAAAATGGCATCTGAGCACTTGTAGTAGACCTCCTTAAATTGACCTGAAATGAATGCTTCCCTTCAAATAGCATTAAAGTGAACCTAGGAAAAGTAGCTCAGGAAACTGCTATGCTAGCAGAAATGACAGGTAAATACACCTTACTGGTATAAAAAGCCAAACTAGCATTAAATAAAAAAGTAAGTACAGTATCTCAGCTATTAATATTAAACTAAAATGGTACACATTAAGAAGAAATGTTTGATTAGTCTCTATCCCAAACTGGTTCTCGGTTCCTGACTTACATTAGCTGGCTCTGCTACCAGTGGTGGCTGGTGACTTCAAATTAAAGGGGGGCTGCAGGAGACAGCTGAATGGATGGGGCTAATGGGAAGGGATGTGACCAACTAGAAAGGGGTGGAGCTATGCTCAAAACCACAACTGAACTTTAATTAAATACACTGCCCTGGGTGCCAAACCGTCATTACGAGAGTCCAATCAAGACAAAATGAAGTGTAGAAAAAATATATATTTCAATGCATTGGCTACATGACAGCTTACTTAATATCTAGATGGAAATACAAAGGTTGTGAGTCATGAAAAAATAAATTGCGTTTTAAATACATTACTGGAATGCCAGTCAAAATCAAGTATAAAATAAAACAAGCAGCACTCAGCTCAAACAACTTCTCCTTGCACTGCAGTTCTAATTATAATTTATATTCAGCTTTATAAAATGTAACATGCTGAAAGTAGCAATCTCTGTGATACCCCCACTTGTAAAAATGTTTCTTATCTAAAAAAGACCTGCTGCCTGACAACAACTATCTACTTGTTTCATGGGGAACACATGATCAAAGTAAAAAATGAACAGCGAACAAGAAACAAGCTCAAGATAAATTGCTTAAAGAATCACTGCACAAGTTATGGACCACACATGATAGATTGGCATTCTGTTTAGTTTACGGGTAAAGCCTGCAAAGATAACTGCAAGTCTCCAACAAATGTAATGAGCTTCTGAAAATACTGTAATCCTGTCCTTTATTTCAAATACTGTCACATGCATTTCAATACCTTAGGTTTATACGTTATCTAGTTATGTAAATATTCTCTGCATGGCAACAATGAAAAGGCTTTCAATGTTGGTAATTCTTTAACAGTATGCTTATTAAAGCTTACTTGCATCTTACAATCTCCGACAAGCTTACCTGATGGTCAATAAAGCATTGCTACTTTAATACAGAGCAACAGGGCACTGCAACAGCATGCATTTTCTGAATAATAAGAAGCATAAATCAACAGTATAAAAATATGACAGAAAACCAGAACATTCTGCAAAATCAAGGACAGATGAAAAGCCACAGTCGTACTTGTGGTCTACCTTGGATGGGGGAATACTCTGCACACTTACACTGCATAACTGCTCCTTGTCTTGCTTCGACACATCCAGAGCCACTACAATGGGGAGTGGGGGTGCAACAAGTAGGTCACAGTTTCAAATGTCTCTGACTGACGGTGATGGCACTGACAATCATACCTCTCAACCTCAGAGCAAGAAATCTGGACAAAGCCATACATAGAAGTGGGACACAGGCCCAAAAATAAAGACAATGTTTAAATATTGCTCTTATAAACTTAGAAAGATAATAGAATAGTAGTAGGTCTTGCATTAGTATGAATTTTTGAAGGTATGAAATCTGAAACTCAAATGTCTGCCATTATTTTCTAACTTCAGTCTTTAATGATTTGCTACTAATTTGCCAGAAAACCACAATTTTATGAAAAACAGACCAAAAATGTTATGCAAAAATATAAAACTGCCACACAATACAGCTGGGAACCTGTCAAAGAAGGGACACCTTTTTAAAATTAGTACTGTTAACTTGAGCAGCTGACAAAGTAAGATCATCTACATGCATTTCTGAAATAAAAGTAATCTATAACTCTGATCATTACAGTTATTTGTAATTGTAAATCCTCCACGTTTTCTTCCAAAATTGCCATTTTGCAGAGGGATTATTAGGGGGAGAGCAACATTTTGAGCCAAAATTGGGGACAGTTAAGAGGTTTGGATATTCCTAATTCTATAAAGCGATTTATTTGCACGTACCTCTCAACCTCTTAATGCAGAAAATCTGGACAAGGCCAAATATATTGGGGGAACATGCAAACAGTACTAAAAATTGCTCTTGTATAAACGTAAGACAGTTGACAGAATAACAGGTCTTGCTTTAGCATGCATTTTTCTGAAGGTTATGACGTCTGAAACTCAGTGTCTGTCATTATTTAGTGACTTCATTCCTAAATGATTTGGCAAAAAAACACAAATTTTATGAGGAACAAACCAAAAATAAGAAGCAAAAATCTATTCATTCTGCACAGTTCTGGACAGTAGAGAGGTATAGTTCAGCCGGGGCTGTCTGAGTTTGCTGCCCTTCCTCCCCTCACAAAATCATGGTCGAATGGAGCGTCCCCCCTGCAGCCATTCCAATGTTCCATTCCTTGGTTATTTTGCCCCATTTGCCATAAACACTGTAATGTGCATACTGCTTTACTTCTGCAATGATATGGATTTCATTTGAAAGTTTTATTTTATATTTTACAGCATAAACCCTAATAGATATCTGCTAAACAAAGCAATGCAGTCTCACAATGAAAATAGACTTAGCATTAAAACTTCTCTGCCCCTGAAACTCACATTCATTGAAACAGCATTGAAACCCACATTCAAAGAAAATACATTTTGCCAGTGGCAGATAAAAATTAATTTTCAGCTGTTTTCAAATCATAGGCCCCTTGAACACGAAACATACACATGCTCTTTGATACACCTTCCTGACTGTATTAAATTATATTCCTTGTACAATATAGTACAGTTGTTAGAGGGCATTCTAAATTTATTGTTTTGAACATTTTTCCAGTAAACAATGAAACAAAATGCATGCACCAATAATGACAAAACTGCCCAATTCAGAACATTTCCATCATAAAAGTCTACTCAAACTTCAACAGTCCACCAGTATCAGTAAATATGCATGATCTCTGAAGAAGTAAAAGCCATATAAATAATTCCACATTAAAGAAATCTGTTAACTAATGAAGAGGTTACTGCTAGCAAACAACTTTATATGTCACTGTTTCATCTATAAATAAAGTGCCTGTTGCCCTTAAGGAATAAATTGCTTATGCTGCATTAAAAAAAATTATAATGCTAGTAATATCGCAATAGGGAATGGATGGCAAACTGATAACAGGTTCATAGTTACTAGGTATCTTCACCAAAGAGGACTGCAGCATCCATCCCCTTTACAACAGAGTACAGTATCAGCAATGGATCTACCTACTGTGGGAGTAGAACCCACAGCCTTCTTGATCAAAAGCAAATATACTACCTGTTGTGATATTTACAATGTAAGCCAACTTGGCATAAGCAGCACTAAACTTTTGTTCCCCTGCAGCTCTCAGCTCCTTGTAAAATCTACTCGACACTCAACTGTATCTCTGAACTTTGCAGCACAAGAAATCTGGACAAAGCCAAAATTTATTTGGGGGGGGGACAAAAGCCCAAAAACCAGGGACACATTTTAAACATTGCTTGCATAATGTTGGAAGGTTGCTAGAATAAAATGCTGCGTTGCCACCATACATTTCACTGCCAAGTATTGAACCCAGTTCCCTGTGCAAAACAGCCAGAGCAACATACCATTATGCCAAATCATTTATTTTTATGAAAGAAAGGAAGACCGAAACTTAAATGGCTACCATTTAGTGAATTCAGTTCTCACCATAGCTGTCAACATCTTAGCACAAAACACCTGAATAAAGCCAATAATGGGGGAATACAGCCCTCACACATATTCAGTGAGTTCAGTTATCACCATAGCTCTCAACCTTGGCACAAGAAACCTGGACAAAGCCAATAATGGGGGAATACAGTCCAAAATAGGGACAAATATCCACTGAGGACACCAGAGCAAACCCACACAAACACAGGGAGGACATGCAGTCTCCACACAGAAGGCACCCCAGCCAAGAATAAAACTAGGCAACCCATAGCTGTCAGGCAACACTGCTACCACTACACCATGGCACTACTGTCTGTTTTAAATAACAAAAATACAGAAACCACAGATTTTATGAGGAACAGAACAAATATGAAGCAAAAATCTGCAAATGTTTTAGAAATGGTGGTGGGTAGGGAATTCAGGCTCTTGTCACTCGGGTCCAAGGTACAGGGTTCAAGACTTATTCTCTACCCACCACCATAAAGCAACATTTCACACACACACACACACTCTGCCATTGCAGTGATCACCACTTACCTGTCTCCAGAATGGCCTGCCATCCTGTACTCTGCAGCTGTTGTCTCCCGCTGTTTCCCCGATCGGTCCTCCATACTGGCCCACATAGAATGCGAACCTGTACTCAGCAGCCCGATTGGTCCTCCATACTAGCCCGCGCATGTTGTGTTCTCAAGAGATGTGAGGAGGCTGGAGCCTCTTGCTATTGGTCCAGCCTGCGGGCGATGCAGTCCGGTGACCTTCTGGTTTGTGCAGTCGTCACTGCACAGATCTCTGGGTTGGAAGGGTGGATTTAACTACCTTCCCTATCCAGACTGCCTAACTGAGCAGTCTGGAGCTCAGGAATGCCTAAGCATGCGTGCTTGGAGTTCTGGTCTGCCTAACACAGCAGTCAGGAACTCAGCACGCATGCGCGGTGTCCGAGATATTTTTTTATTTTTATATGTTCTACGCTGGGGGGACTGGGTACTTTATTTTATGCATTCTACAGGTGGGGGACCCATTTTACAGGTGGGAGGGCTGCAGTCCCGCAGTTCTATAGCACAAGCAGTCCCTGTCTGCTACCTCTGTAAAGTGACAGTAGATTCCTCAGATAAGAATAAGCCATGAACACTGATTTTGCTATATAATGCAGCTATCCTGAAGTCTAGATTTCTTATAAAAGTTGTTAAATAATTTTAAAGTGTTTGGACTTCAATATACAAAAACTTTACTTTAGTTGCCAACTAGGTCTATCAGTTTAAAGAACCTAGCCAATGGATCTGTCAGAGGAGAAGAAAATAAAAGAAAAAATGGCAACTGTGGGTACTTTGATTGCACTTGATTGAAAATTGGACTTTTTATTCAGAACATAATATTTTAATTTTGACACTGACAATAGAAAATTCAACATTTACATTAAACTGAAGAGGAAGAAACAAAAGAAAAAATGGCATCTGTGGGTGCTTTGACACTGTTCAACGTATTAACGCAATCATGTGAGAATTAATACAATAAATGTACAGTTTTTTTCTTGTAAATGAAATAACATTATATATCTAGACAGAAAAAAAGACTCATTTCTTTGTACTTGTGCAGCTAAAACCTGCAGTTTTATAAGGGGCCTCCTAAAGCATGTCACACATATTTAACTGGAAGCTAATGATTTTGTCCTAAGAATGCACGTTTTCCTCAAAATCTACTATTTTTTTTAAATATAAAGGCAATCCCCATCTCCACAACTTCATTCAAGACAACATAGCATTCATATGTGGATAATTAAGGATAAAAATCCCTATTACAAACAAACAGTAAAAGCTAAAAGAAAAACACAGACAAGCTAGATTTTCCACTGTGCGATTCCGTAAAACCTCTTGTATTAGAGGTAACATTGGATATATGCAAATGACCCCTTAAGGACATCAAGTGTTTCAGCTATATGGCCATTCTGAATGCCCATGACTTTTTTCCTCTTTAAGTCTGTTATGGGCAAATTCAAGCCAATAAAGCTAGAGTTATAGCAGGACCTAGTGGAGCAATAATGCCTACAGACATTGATTTTTCTGGTGTCAAAATAACAAAACCACAACCATTGCAATCAGTCTAACATTTCAACAGTAATAATAGAAGAAAGATAAAACTTTATGGCATAATGGTTAAGGTGTTTACCTGGTAAACACAAGGTGCAGAGTTTGATTCACATGTGGATAAATGAACCTATAATAATAATAAAAAAGGGGAGGTCACTCATGAAAGATAATGTTGCGTTGGGTTTCTAAAGTATGAATTATTGATTCTTGACAAAATTAATAAGGAAAGTTTCACTGTGTCATATCTGCCGGTGGATAAATTAGAGAATATTGCTAAAAGGACCAAAAATCTACGGGTTACTTGAAGAAATACAAATTGGTCATCATAAAGAATATACATTCTTATTGATAATAAAATCATACTTTGTTTTAAAATGAAGGTGAAGACTATGTCACATGTTCATGTTAAGAATAACAATTAATTTATAAATTATGAATTATTGTTTGACTAAATTACTAAAACTACTTCCATATTTAAGTAAACCTAATGGTAAGGAAAGACAGAGTATGTTAGTTTCGGTGTGGTCTTTTTTTATTGCAAGATTGGTTTTATCATTATTGACTGTGTGTGTTAGATTTTTTAACTAAATGAACCCTAAGTTAAAACAGAGAACTTTTCAATGCCAAAGACAATTAAACAACAGGTATATGAGTGAAAATACCCCTATTCACCTTGATGAGGCTATGGTCATAACTGTTTGTTCTGTCTAGCTGGGTGAGGTTTCCCTTCTATAAAGTATATATCGTGAAAAGATTGTAATTTAAATAGATGAGATGTCTAAATAGCTTGGATGTTTAAAGCATTAAGTTATACTGAAGGGAGATGGAAACTATACTGAACGAATAAGTAGTCAAACTGCATACTCATAAAACATACAGAAATATACATCAACCCCCTTATTACAGATCGTTTTCCAATTTGCCACATCTTTTACAGAATTTTGGCAATTTTTTGTTACCCTGCCCATTAAAATCTTTGCATTTGAAAGGTTTGGGAACTTAATGTCAGTGATAAATGTAGTGCTTGGAAAGCAATAGTACAATAACTGATTTATACACTTTTTTAGTAAAACAGGTATTAATACCTATTAGGTTTCCACAGTAATTTGTTCAAGGTAGAGTACTTGAATGAATGCCTAATAACTATGTGATGCATTTCGTGACATTGATGTGTAAAGGTCTTAACAATGTACTATTCAAAGCTCATTCTGCACTGCATGTAAGACAGTGCAGTGGGCATTCTGTGCAAATGTTGTTGTTGTTTGTCTTTCGGCTTTTCCCGGTAAGGGATCGCCACAGCGGAACTCCAGTCTGCTAATGATTGGCAGTAGATTTTTACGAAATGCCAAGGTGCCAGCTCGACGCTCAACCTTCAAAAAAGGCACGCCCATTTACGCATGCATGTCTTTCGAACGCTACCCAACCGTGGGGAGGACATGCAGACTCTACACAGAAGGCACTCCCAAGCCCAGCCGAGAATCGAACGGGAGAACCTCTTGCTGTGAGGTAACAACACTACCGCCGTACCACCGCGGCATCATAATGGGCATTCTGTGCAAATAATAAATATTATTCATGAAAGGGTATGTTACAGATTTCTTCAAGCTGAAAGCATCTGCCTATGACAGCACATATCTTTAGTAACCCATGTAATTAACATGAACTGCATACAATACAATGTAGTACATGGAGTGTCACGATTACACTCCAAAATTGAAGTCTGGAAAAGACATTTCAGTTTGCTAGATAGGCTTAGCTAGTACAGGGGTAAAATATTGACAGCAGTACAGCAAGTCATGTGTGTGAGGTAAAATGGAAGGAAAAGGGCAAATCTGATAAAAGCATGATACAGGTCAAACAAATGTGCGAATCATAAACAGAGTAAACGCATGCTTGGCAAATGCACAAGATGTAACTGCATATTGGGTCAGAGCAGTGTGCTGTATGTGGCAGAAGGCTTAAGAGAAGCAACAAGATGGGACATTTTGCTGCCACGTGTAAAATGAAGCTAGTAAAAGAAGTATCCACTGAGAATAAAACTGAGGAAGTTATTCAGAAAGTATTTCTCCTGTGTTCAGCAACTGCTATGTCAAACAATGAATCAGACTGTCTAGTCAATTTCCCAATATGACGATCTCTCGTAAGCTTTAAAATAGACAGGTGCTAATGTTATTGTAGTGCCATGTGCTACTCTAAGAAACATCACAAAGTACCTGCAGTTGCATGAATCAGATATGGAAATACAGCCCTACACTGTCTAATTGAAAAGCACAAGTATAAATCCTAGGTCCATTTACTTGAATGTCTGTGCATAAATAAAATGCTAAGTAGAACTTTGGCATATACACTTAGGGCTGATTGGCAGAAAAAAAATTAAATTCATGTAGGGGTGTTCAGTGAAGTTGCTCTTCTTAACTGTGAGCCAATAAGGATAAAGCTGAAGCCTGACGCAGCCCCATATGCCTTCACCATACCAAGAAGGCTACAATTTCCAGTACTCTCTAAACTGGATGCAGGCACCAAATGCATATAAAAACCTGGTGTAACTGAAAGTGTAACTGAACCAAATAAATGTTTGGCACTGATTGTTCCAGTTATCAGAAATACTAACAATGTGAGAATATCTACTGATCAACAAATGTTAAATGATACAGTTATAACAGAGACGGACCGAGGTTCATTCTACCTACATTAAAGGATATTGCATGTAAGCTTGCTGGTGCCACAGTGTTGTTTACATTAAACACTTCATGAGGGTTTGGGCAGATACTCACAGAAAGATATAGTCAGAAGCTAACAGCCTTTATTATTTTGAAGGAAGATTTTGTTTCAAAAGACTAACACTTGGCGTAACTTTAGGATCATAAATATTTCAATGTAAGATGAGCAGTCTATTGAAAGGGTATGAAGGTGGTGGTATTTCTGTCATGGTTGATGTACTAACACATGATGTGAAACTGTAAATAGATCTCCAAACCATTAAAAACTTAAGTTTGAAGCTGAATTGAGACAAATGTGATATTGGAAAGTCTGATGTGTACTATGTTCAGTCACAGCATAAATGCTAGTAGAATCAAAGCAGACTAGGGCAAGGGAAAACCATAGAAGAGATACAAGGTCTAACCTGTGTAACTAAGCAATATAAGGCCCTAAGCATGATAAATTTTTGGTCAGGTTTGTACCAGATTTCTCCACAGTATTACATCCACTGAGAAACTTTTGAAATAAAGATATACCTTGGCCATGGGGGATTGTTCAAGCCCTAGCTTTCATCAAACTTAAACAAATTCTCATGTCTGCTCCAATGCTCGCATACTGTGATATTACTAAACCAACTGTTGTGAATGCTCATGCCAATAGCAATCACCTAGGTGTTGCTTTACTCCAGGTAGATGGACAAGTTTTTAGACCAATTGCCTATTGCTCCAGAATGTTAACTAATACCGATAAAACATTCAAAAACAGAAAAATGAATGTCTTACAAATGCATGGGCAAGTAAAAAGTCCACAAATAGCTTTTGGGACTACAGAATTTCCACATCCAGACTGACCACAAACCAGTGATTAATTCCTACAACTTAGACAAAATGCCACCAAGGTGCCACAAGTATGTTTACAAGACTAAGATGTTTTAAGGTCAGAGTAATCCATGTGTCTGTAAAGCTATTACTTACAGCCATATATCATCTAAGAAACCCAATACCTGATCAAACATTTATGATACCATAAAAAGACTTTGTTGTTGCATTTGTGTATATCATCATGTTAGATCAACCTGTAATTACAATAAGGCTAGAAAGACTAAAACAAACTATCAGACAATGTGTTACAGACAGGCATTAAATACGTAAGGGATGGAAAACATAACAACTGAACACAGCCAAAGCATGTAAAGCAGAAACAGTCAGAGCACAATTGTCTGAACATGATGGTTTGCTACTCTGCTAAAACAAAATAATTGTATGTTCTTCAGAACATACCAAGGGACTAAGGCAAATATAGGACAAGAAGGCATAGCTAAGTGTCATATAAGAGCCAAGATGTCTGTATGCTGGACAAACATCAGCTTGGACATTGAGACACTTGTGCTAACATTTCATTTTTTGTAAAATATATACAGCACCGCAGAGAACAAAACTATTGCTAACAAATCCTTTACTAGAATGCCTTTGGCAGAAAATAGCTGCTGACATATGTTAGTTCAAAGGAAAGAGCTATCTTTTAGTAGTGGACAAATGCTCTTAACCTAACCAAATATTTCATATGCCAGCCATAACTAGTCAACAAATTATTATCATTAAGAGATACAACCATATCATATTTAAGACCATGTTTACTAGATATATCAACCCTATCAAAGCAATCTCTGATAATAGCATACAGTTTGTATCCACAAAATTCAACCAATCTACTGATGACTATGATTTCATACATACTTTGTGAGGTGCTTAATGTCCATAGTCCAACAGGGCTATGGAGACAGTGGCCCAATCAGCCAACTTGATCATTACAAAGCTCTTATGTCTCAGCATGCCACTCCAGACAGTGCTACTGGTCATAATCCACAACGACAAAAGCAAATAAATGTATAGTGTGCAACCATGTAAACCAGAAAACCAAAAACTATTATTAAACAAAATACTCTCTAGCACCTTGGCCCACTGGCCTTCAAGGAGTCAACAAATTCCAATTCCATAAATACTATTAAATACTATTAAAAGTTAAGTACAATTAAAACAACATCCAATCAAATCATACCTACAATCTTACAATATAAATTTCCAATTACACTCTATATTTAATCCGGCAGGTGTCAGCATTCCATATTTTAAAATAAATACAGTCTCTTTATATAATAATTTGTTTTTTAAAACCAAACTGTTTTGTGCTTTCACTTGCTCTAAAATAGTGCCTTCTAAACAGTTGCTGTTCCCTCCATTTACTAAATTAAAATGAACTGCTAATGGGCTTTTGTGTTTATTATTCTTTATGTCTCTAAGTGCTACTGGACCTCTCAACCTCTTAGCGTAAGAAATCTAGACAAACTCTAGACAAAGTCTAAATAATGGAAGATTCTAAATATTGGTCTTATAAACTTAAAACTTATAAAAAAAAGTTGCAAGAAAAACAGGATTTGTGTTAGCATGCATTTTCTAAAGGATATGAAGTCTAAAATTCAAATGTATGTCAATATTTAGTGACTTTAATCCTCAGTGATTTGCCAGAAAACCACAAGAACTGACCAAAAATATGAGGCAAAAATCTGGACATTCTATGAAAACGTGGATACTTGAAAGATATGCAACTAGAAAATAACCCTGCACAATTAATGCTTGGAAGGCAAATCAGGACTAATAGACCCATGATGGAATCTACATTCGAACCAAACACTATTCTGTTTAAATATGCCATAAGAAATCACCAAAAACAGAAAAAAATATTTGTAACCATTTCTATGATAGGGGATATTCCACCCAAACTCTACCTGTCCTTCAACATGGCCAACCAGTGGCACCTAAATCTGACAAAGGAAAGAGGGAAACAGCTGATGTTTCAGTGCTGCAGTACAAAATAAAATTACTGAACCATGATGCTGATTGTTGCAAATGATTGAAGATGCCTTCACGAGTTGTAGCCAGAGACATGTCCAGCAGGCCACTCCTGAAAAGACTAAATGCAAAAGTTGTATATCAGAGCATCACCACAAAAAAGTATTTCAACCAAGAATGATGAGGTCATTAGCCACCCAAAGTATTCCAATTCTGTCACAGGCCCTACCTTGAGCAGCTATCCCAGATAAAGGCAAAGGTTCTGATACTGAAATGAGTTGCAAAGACACTCAGACTATTTAAAACTCAAATGTGACTGTTGTAAATGCTACCACAACTTGTCTGGGAAGAGACACTGGAAAGTTCTCAGAAAGTTGTAACCATTTGTCTAATTATCTTTCCTCTACAGATTGTGGACCAGCATGAATGACCTCCCATTGACATGAATTGCACATACCTGAGCATTATTGTGAATGTAACTGCATCCATGGACAGGTAAGTGATCAATTCCTTTTCTTTAATGTTAAGATAGTTCATAAATTGTTTTTCTTTCTATGGAAAATTGTTTAACTACCTCAAATGCTACTTTTGAAAATGTACCTACTAAAGTTTGTACAAACTTTTAAAAAGTAATTTCTAATGTCTCTGTATTGCATTCAAAGACATTAAATAAGTGCAATAAACATTTCATAATTGTATCACCATTTCTAGAAAGAGTATCCCTTTTTCCTTTGTGTGTATGTGTGTGATAACATAATATATAATAATACAATAATATATAATACAATATAATGCAGCTTTAAATACATCTATATAGGTAAATGTATATTGATGATATAGACAGATCTAGATATATTTTTCTCTTTATATAATATATATATATATATATATATATATATAAAAGATACATAGATATCTATATCTAGCTAACTGTACATATGTGTGTGAGTGTATATATACATATATATATATATATATATATATATATATATATATATATATATATATATATATATATATATATATATATATATATATATATATATACACATATTATATAATTGTTTAGGTAATGGCTCCTACACCTTTAAAACTGGGCAATATGTGCAATCCACAGAGAGATGAGAAGAAGCAGTGATGATTACTTATCTTCTGAGTATGCTGCTATTTTGTGTGAAACTAAAGCTGTATCATAACTGCAAAGATCTATGCTGAGCACTACTATTAATAGCACAAAACATCAAAACTGGGTATCAACGGTATGCAGTATGACACACCTCCCACCTTCTACCTCCTTGTAATAAATTAAAAACTTTTCTTGTCTATGGAGCTACCTTCACCTACAATCACCTGGTATTAAATAAAGAAAAGCATGTACCTAGAGTAGCCACCCTGTTCCTGTTTCCAAAACAAACAGATTGTAAGGATAGTTTCTCCCTCAGATTTTATTCCCAAAACAAGTAATTAAAGAGCTTGTGCCTACAGCAGACCATCCTTATACGCCATTCCTGAAAACAAAATAAAATTACAAAGTGCTTGTTTCTAGACTCTTCCCCTATTTCCTGTAAAGCTTCCAGCATTATGAAGGTTACCTCAGGTATACCATGTCATAATATAGCACACCAAAGCAATTCTGGAATGAGTGCTTAGGTATCTTATTAACATATGACTGTCATGTCACAGGCTCAGCATCACATACGTACATGGCAGAAACACTGCATATATCTGCACTAACTTGGAGGCAGACATCTAAGTAGTGTAGTATAACACGTGGCAACAGAAAACAGGAGCACCCACAGGAAAGTAATACTTCTCTTGTAACATTCCAGCATACAGCTGGCCTCGGCTCTATATCTTCTCCTGCTTAATGGATCAGGTGCAAGGTAAGTTTCATTAGTATTCTGCTTTGCTGTATAACAATTCTTCTTTTGGCTTTTTCCCGGTTAGGGGTCACCACAGCGGAACCATGATTTAACATATTCAGGAGTAACAGAGATATCTATTATTGTGCCAAGCAGCATATATTTAATCCCAAGTGGTCTCCAATAATCTCAATCTGTTCCTTGCAAAATAAATTTATATAAAAAACAGAACTGCGTACTGACACATTTAAACTAACATTGATAAAATTTGTTACATACACATAAAAAATGCAGTAAAAAAAGACCTTTAAAACACAGCAAGCTTTTTCTCACACAGTTCAGATATTCTCTACTAGTACATGAATATTCAAGGAAAGAAATAAGCAAATATATTTGCTGCAACTTAAAATCAATCAGCACCATCTTCTGCTCTGGTTGTGGTAACTGGCTGTATCCCCACGGTAGGCAAAGTCTGAACTGCAGGAGCACATTATATCTTCTCTGATGCACAAACCAGTGTATAAAAACAAATACAACTGTTACCCCAAGACTGCAGCAAACAATTACAATATACGTACAGATTTAAGAGAAAAATAAAGTAGTAAGCAAAACAGAACTCTGTGGTCTGGATTCAAGTTCCTAGCCAAGGCATACACTTTTCAGTTGGTATGGTATGTCTGAGTTTTGAGAAAGTAATTTGAGTAGACATGCTGCATACCTGCTGGCATCAGAAGTTAAAACAAAATCTAATAAAAATGATGCATTATGAAGGTAAAATATGACACAGAGTTGATAAATAGATCAGTAAGACTGTACACTTTTCCTGTGCTCTCAACCAGTAGCAGCATTGTATGACCTTTTTGCTTAGCTAGTTACTTTGAGATAATGTAGTTAGGGAACTTTTAAAGTGTGAAAAAATAATGTGCTTAAGGAACCTATATTTTACCCATGAGGTATGTCCTGCCATATGTTTAAGAAGAAGCACTTCATTATTACTATACCAGAAGTAGTCTCTGTCAGCCCCCTCAGGAGTATGCAGTGGGGAAGAGCCTCAGAACAATTGTGGTAAGTATACAGTCCACTTCAGGCAAACAGGCACACCTTTAACATCATTCCCTCTAATATTACAGCACAAACACTTAAGGAAGCAGGTCACAAACGTAACTTCTAAAGAAGTCTGCTTTCCTTCTCACTTGAGTGAACCTTCGTAACCACTACAACCTGATTTTACTGAAGAGATGAATATTTAGCTATGTATGTATTTCTTGAGCTAGTTTATTCTACTTTATGTGCTATTTTAAAGTAGTACATTTATATGTAATAATTCAGAGACAGCACAGGAAAGTCTGCAAGAAATTTTCAAACATACATACTTGATTTGCTGTGGAGCTTAGCCACTATGAAAGGGCCTACAAGAAAACATGCAGGTGCAAAATGAGGATTGAGGCCTTATGCAGGAAATATTTAACCAAAGGTAATCTAATCAGTTATTTCAGGGAGTTGTGGTTCCATGGAGGACCATTTCACACAAATTGTTAAACTATTTGGATGGTGTGCAACCTTGAAGTAAGCTATATTAAACAAGTGTTACTTTAAAATTTCTTTCTTTTTTTTGTTCAGTTTCACTAAAACTGTCTTCCAGAGAACGATCACTTGCTGAAGCATACTAAAACCTTAAGAAAATATTGCTTTGTGGAAAAGTAACAAATAAATAGATGATGATTCCAAAGAATGAGTTTTATTTTGTCTATATGGCAAACTGAACTTTGCCTACACACTATCCCTATGCAATAAGCCAGCAAAAAGAAGCAGATCAGAAAGGTTGTTTTTTATGTTTATTTATTAACCATGTTAGCTTAATAGGAAACTCCCTTCACCCCAGTGGTAACCAAGACTACTTCTACTTTATGGTTCTCTAATTTATAACCTCCCTTCTTTTTCTGAAACTGATGTCAAGTACTTGCATTTTAATTTACATCTGTCATAAACAAATGTTATCTAGTTTTTAAGGGTCACCATTGAAGCAGCAAAAGACAGTGCTGCTATGGGCAAGGCAGCAATATCCGTACTCACAAGGAAGCCATATTCTTAAAAAACAGCAAAGCCTTAGTCACTAGATTAAACAACTGTAATAACAAAAAAGAGTGGGTTGTGAACTATACAAGAGAGAAAAGCTAAGGCCTGTTATAGCTCCCTACATCACGACAACTGAAGCAATGTTTAACAATTCTTTGTCAGAAGCACGTATTCATTTCATAAGAGACCTGAGATAATTCATACTGATGAGAGCATCTTGTTTTGCTCTTCCAAGGGAGAAATTATTTTATTTCAGGTGACAGAATAGCATGTGAAACTGTCACTGACATAAACCTTCAGTTACTTCTTCAAAATCTAGCAAAGTGTGGTTAAAAGAGTCTTTAATAGCACTTAGTGAATGGGCAAACTGTACATCAACACCCTGACTGGAGGAAATACAGTTGTGTCCACATCACAAATGTAGATGTTTGAGTGTATTCACTGTTGCAGCTGTAGGTTATCCTTGCTGTGGTAGCCCTCAGCAGGCCCAAATACCAGAGTCAATGTTTTTCTGCATTAGCTGCTGTTGCATGCAGACTGAAGTCAGGTTGTCAGTACTATAAAGCAAGGCAGCTGACACCATTACATCAGTTTTCCTTGCCCTAACCAGTCATGTGCCCCAGGAAAAATGGTAAAGCAGTCCTGGTGGTTAACCACCACCCCAAGAAGCTTATGTCTCCCTAATGAAAGAGGATAAAAGGGGGAAGGGGGGAGGGGAAACCAAGACTGCAACAGTGAATAAACTTGAACATCCTATCCCAGAAACACAAGTCAGACCTACTTATTATCAATATAAACACACGTAGCATATCCAACAAACTACATGACTTTCACTCATTCATATCCCACTACTCCCCAGACATACTAACCATTACAGAGACCTGGCTAAAACCTGCCACACAAAACAAAGAAATTCTTCCCCCAGGCTATAACATCCTAAGGCAAGATAGAGGTACCAAAAAGGGAGGTGGAGTTTCAATCTTATTTAAAAATATACTCAACCTCCAACCACTAAAAGCCCCAACTTCCCAAATTCCAGAATACAGAGACATCAGGCTCCGTTATGTCCCTTAAAAACAAAAAGAGAATCAACATCCTCTGTAGTTACATTCATCCAGGAAATAACTCACCTATAATAGAAGAGATACTACAATGGGCCACAATCAACCTACCCCAAGAAACCATCCTGCTATCAACATCCTCTGTAGTTATATTCATCCAGGAAATAACTCACCTATAATACAAGAGATACTACAATGGGCCACAATCAACCTACCCCAAGAAACCATCCTGCTATCAACATCCTCTGTAGTTATATTCCTCCAGGAAATAACTCACCTATAATAGAAGAGATACTACAATGGGACGCAATCAACCTACCCCAAGAAACCATCCTCCTATCAACATCCTCTGTAGTTATATTCCTCCAGGAAATAACTCACCTATAATACAAGAGATACTACAATGGGCCACAATCAACCTACCCCAAGAAACCATCCTGCTATCAACATCCTCTGTAGTTATATTCCTCCAGGAAATAACTCACCTATAATAGAAGAGATACTACAATGGGCCACAATCAACCTACCCCAAGAAACCATCCTGCTATCAACATCCTCTGTAGTTATATTCCTCCAGGAAATAACTCACCTATAATAGAAGAGATACTACAATGGGCCACAATCAACCTACCCCAAGAAACCATCCTGCTATCAACATCCTCTGTAGTTATATTCCTCCAGGAAATAACTCACCTATAATAGAAGAGATACTACAATGGGCCACAATCAACCTACCCCAAGAAACCATCCTGCTATCAACATCCTCTGTAGTTATATTCCTCCAGGAAATAACTCACCTGTAATAGAAGAGATACTACAATGGGCCACAATCAACCTACCCCAAGAAACCATCCTGCTATCAACATCCTCTGTAGTTATATTCCTCCAGGAAATAACTCACCTATAATAGAAGAGATACTACAATGGGCCACAATCAACCTACCCCAAGAAACCATCCTGCTATCAACATCCTCTGTAGTTATATTCCTCCAGGAAATAACTCACCTATAATAGAAGAGATACTACAATGGGCCACAATCAACCTACCCCAAGAAACCATCCTGCTATCAACATCCTCTGTAGTTATATTCCTCCAGGAAATAACTCACCTATAATAGAAGAGATACTACAATGGGCCACAATCAACCTACCCCAAGAAACCATCCTGCTATCAACATCCTCTGTAGTTATATTCCTCCAGGAAATAACTCACCTATAATAGAAGAGATACTACAATGGGCCGCAATCAACCTACCCCAAGAAACCATCCTGCTATCAACATCCTCTGTAGTTATATTCCTCCAGGAAATAACTCACCTATAATAGAAGAGATACTACAATGGGCGCAATCAACCTACCCCAAGAAACCATCCTGCTATCAACATCCTCTGTAGTTATATTCCTCCAGGAAATAACTCACCTATAATAGAAGAGATACTACAATGGGCACAATCAACCTACCCCAAGAAACCATCCTGCTATCAACATCCTCTGTAGTTATATTCCTCCAGGAAATAACTCACCTATAATAGAAGAGATACTACAATGGGCCACAATCAACCTACCCCAAGAAACCATCCTGCTATCAACATCCTCTGTAGTTATATTCCTCCAGGAAATAACTCACCTATAATAGAAGAGATACTACAATGGGCCACAATCAACCTACCCCAAGAAACCATCCTGCTATCAACATCCTCTGTAGTTATATTCCTCCAGGAAATAACTCACCTATAATAGAAGAGATACTACAATGGGCAACAATCAACCTACCCCAAGAAACCATCCTGCTATCAACATCCTCTGTAGTTATATTCCTCCAGGAAATAACTCACCTATAATAGAAGAGATACTACAATGGGCCACAATCAACCTACCCCAAGAAACCATCCTGCTATCAACATCCTCTGTAGTTATATTCCTCCAGGAAATAACTCACCTATAATAGAAGAGATACTACAATGGGCCACAATCAACCTACCCCAAGAAACCATCCTGCTATCAACATCCTCCGTAGTTATATTCCTCGAGGAAATAACTCACCTATAATAGAAGAGATACTACAATGGGCCACAATCAACCTACCCCAAGAAACCATCCTGCTATCAACATCCTCTGTAGTTATATTACTCCAGGAAATAACTCACCTATAATAGAAGAGATACTACAATGGGCCACAATCAACCTACCCCAAGAAACCATCCTGCTATCAACATCCTCTGTAGTTATATTCCTCCAGGAAATAACTCACCTATAATAGAAGAGATACTACAATGGGCCACAATCAACCTACCCCAAGAAACCATCCTGCTATCAACATCCTCTGTAGTTATATTCCTCCAGGAAATAACTCACCTATAATAGAAGAGATACTACAATGGGCCACAATCAACCTACCCCAAGAAACCATCCTGCTATCAACATCCTCTGTAGTTATATTCCTCCAGGAAATAACTCACCTATAATAGAAGAGATACTACAATGGGCCACAATCAACCTACCCCAAGAAACCATCCTGCTATCAACATCCTCTGTAGTTATATTCCTCCAGGAAATAACTCACCTGTAATAGAAGAGATACTACAATGGGCCACAATCAACCTACCCCAAGAAACCATCCTGCTATCAACATCCTCTGTAGTTATATTCCTCCAGGAAATAACTCACCTATAATAGAAGAGATACTACAATGGGCCTCAATCAACCTACCCCAAGAAACCATCCTGCTATCAACATCCTCTGTAGTTATATTCCTCCAGGAAATAACTCACCTATAATAGAAGAGATACTACAATGGGCCACAATCAACCTACCCCAAGAAACCATCCTGCTATCAACATCCTCTGTAGTTATATTCCTCCAGGAAATAACTCACCTATAATAGAAGAGATACTACAATGGGCCTCAATCAACCTACCCCAAGAAACCATCCTGCTAGGTGACCTAAACTTAGACTGGCTAGCCTGCAACTCCAACAACCCCTCAAACCATATTAACTTGTTTGGATTCTCACAACTAATCCAAGAAACCACCAGAGTAGAGAAAAATTCCAATAGAACATCCATTCTAGATTGGAGACTAGTTAATATCCCCACTGAAAATTATCATGTGGGCTGCTTAGCTGATACACTGAGTGACCACTGCCCTACATTCCTCCTTCATAAACAGGCAAAAATACCCAAACCCATGCTATTCAAGGAGACTGGGGATGAGCACAAAGTCAATCCACAAACTCTTAACAGTATGCTCCAGCAACAGGACTTGAATCCACTAAAAACTCTACCTTTAGACCAGGCAGTTGAATTTTTTAATACTACTTTTATGAATGTACTAAATACACTAGCTCCCATCAGGAAACTCAGGACTAAAGTTAACTATGTCCCATGGCTAAACAGGACAACAAAAGCATTAATAAAAGCCAGAGACAATGCCTGGAAAACCTGGAAAAAGAATAACACTATCCAAGACACACAGAAATATCAAGAACTACGAAATAAGGCCAAAACCCAAATAAAAGTAGATTAAAAGAACTACGTCTTAGACATCCAAAACAAGCACTCTAGAAACCCCCAAAAGTTCTAGCAGGCCATCAATACCCTTTTAAAACCGGGCAAAACCAACAACAATTCTGATAATGATAGCATAGCTTCAGAATTCAACCATCACTTCACAGAATCTATCCTCGCACTATCTATCCAACTATCCAACAAGATCACTAAAACCACCCCAACTGTAGAACAAACTAACATACCCACCTTCACACTCTCACCTGTACCAACCTCTTCGGTTAAAAAGCTACTCTCTAAACTAAAACCCACCACACTCACAGCAGATGGTTTACCTGCAAATTTTCTAAAATTAGCTGCAGAATCACTAGCCAACCCTGTCTCAATTTTTATAAACTGCTCTATACAAGAAACCTACGTACCCCATCTATGCAAAGTGTCACATATAATTCCCCTTCACAAAGGTGGAAACTCCTATGAACTATCAAACTACCAGCCAATTGCTAACTTGTCACCCCTTTCCAAGCTTCTGGAGAAATGTATTCACACCCAGGTAATGCACTTCTTATCCTCACAAAACCTCCTCTCCCCCACACAGCATGGTTTCCACCCAAACCGTAGCACAACCACTGCTCTACTCTCCTTTACCAATCAGATTAACCATCTACGAAAAAACAACAAATTTGTCGCAGCCATATTCCTAGACCTATCAAAAGCATTTGATATGGTCTCCCACAACCTACTCTTAGACACTCTGTCAACCTCATCTTTTGCCCCCACTACTACTTCATGGTTTAGAAGCTATCTATCTGACAGAAAACAGTCAGTCAAATGGCAAAGTACACTATCTCCTCTATTACCAACTACTATAGGCGTCCCACAAGGATCAATACTGGATCCTCTACTATTCACCATTTTCACTAACAAACTACATACTTTCACCCTGCATGCATCACTTATACAGTATGTAGACGACTCCACCCTAATCTGCTCAGCCCCATCCATAACCACTCTTCAAAAGCTCACCCAAGAACCCTTCTGCTCCGTGGAACAATGGATTACCAATATCCAACTCATTCTAAACCCCAGCAAGATCAAATTACTCCTTTTTACCCACAATAAATCCAAATCCACACCTCCTACCTTCACTATCACCTCCAAAAATGGGACCACAATCTCCCCCTCCCCTCACACTAAGCTGCTCGGGGTTGAAATAGATAACAATCTAAACTTTAATGTCCATATCTCACAAACCATCAAAAAGGTACGTAAGAAACTAGGAACCCTATACAAACAAAAACAGTTCTTATTGGACCAAGCTAGAATCTCCTTAGCCCAAACTCACCTCTTGTCTACCCTAATGTATGCATCACCAATCCTAATTCATATCAGGAAAACAGACCTAAACAAACTAGAGTCATGTTACAATACAATTGCAAAATTCGCTAACAACTCCACTTTTAGAAGTCATCACTGTCTTGCCCTGAAGCAACTACAGTGGTTAGAACTCCCTCAGCTAATTAGCTATCACCAATTAGTCCTCACCTTCAACATAATAAGGAACCCTCTGAAAACCTCAGTCCTAAACCAACTTCTAAACCAATATTCTACAAATCGCCCTCTACGCTCATCCAACAAAACCCTGCTCTGCATAACCAAAGCCAATAACACTGCAGGGAAAATTCTGTTCTCCCACACCATTGCTAGGGAATGGAATAACCTCCCCCAAAATCTCCTCTACACCATCCATCTCACTTTTCAAGAAATCACTAAAGTCACACCTCTTGCAGTCATGGCTCTGTCCCTGTATCACATAAAATCTTTTCTGCTCTCCTCCTAACTTTCCACATCTCATCTCCTCTGCTTACCTCAGCTATTCTGTGCTTCCTATCAGGAATTACTATCCTAAAAACTATTTCTCACACTAAGATATATCTCCCGAATAGCATTATTTTCCAGATTCTATTCCTTCATTTTTATGCTTTGTACTACCAATAGGGAATTCAAAGTTTTGCTATCTACATACCAAGCTTGCTCAAATTAAACTAAGGTATGAAAAATCTCCTAGACTGTATATATGGCACTGTACAGAAATTTTCTGTCATTCATGGATTGTGTTGTCATATAAAGACATGGAGCTGTTATTGTATATATGCTTCTGTACAGAAATTTTTTTGTCATTTGTTGTATTTGTACCATTATGTTATGGAGCTTTTCTCCCCGGGCCTCCACTGTAAATGGACCTTGTTCCAGCTGGACTTTCCCGGTAAACAAATGTAAAATAAAATAAATAAATAAATAAAATCTACATTTATGGACAGTGTACACAACTGTACTATGTTCTTCGTGTTTCACTGTTGCAGTCATCACCTCTGGGAGGATTCCCAAAGTTGAAGAGATGGGTGTCAGGATTAGTTAGAGACCTAGGCATGGGTAAGGAGGCCCTGTAGCACTGCAGAGGCAAACCCTGCCCTAGCCTTAGAGAAAAGAAGAAGGTGGTAATGCTTTGTAAAGGTATGGACCGAGGTCCAGGTGGCAGATTCCAAGATGTCCCTGGTGGGAACTCCTCTGAGGAATGCTGTGGCAGTGGAGGCTGCCCTAGTGGAATGGGTACGAATTGACTTAGGCGGAGGTTTCCCATGAAATCTGTAACAGAAATAGATACAGTGTGATATACATTTGGAGATAGTCTGCTTGGAAATGGGCTTCCCCTCTGCCCCAGGGCAAAACTGACAAGAAGTCGGTCCGTTTTTTAGTATGGTCCAGGTAGTATCTGAGCTGCCTGTGCACAGCCAGAGAATGCAGAATTCTTTCCCCTTTGTTTTGTGGCTTAGGGAAGAAGGGAGTCAGATGAACGGTCTGGTTGAGAGTCACATTAGATACCACCTTGGGCATAAAGAATGGGTTAGTCCTAAGGGAAACCCTGTCTGCATGGAAAATGTTGAAGGGCTCAATGGCCATCAGTGCCTGAAATTCAGAAACCCTTCTGGCTGAGGTGATCACCAGCAAAAAAGCAGTCTTCCAGGAGAGGAATTTCAGTTCTGCTGAAGCAGCATGTCCAAAGGGAGGTAAGGTTAGTTTTTCCAAAACCTAATTAAGATCCCAGGCTGGCATGGGAGGCCTTCTGGGAGGTCTGATATTAGAAGCCTCTCTGAGGAAATGTTTAATCAAAGGGTGAGAGAACAGGGCTCATCTGTGTTAAACTGAGCTGAAATGGCTGATGCATGGATTTTAACATTAGAGAAGAAAGACCACTATTGAGATAGTCCAGGATAAGAGGGACTAAAGGTTGTGAGGAACATGGCCTCTCTGGACTGGCACCAGGAGCAGAATCTTTTCCATTTCTCTGCGTAAGATTTTCTGGTGCTGGGCTTTCTGGCCTCTGTGATAATATCTTGGACCTGATTGCTTAGCAGAAGCCCTTCTCTTACCATGGGAGTATCAGCCATGCTGATAGGTTGAGAGTCTGCAAATCTGGGTGCAGCATTTACCCCCCTGCTTGAGTCAAGAGGTTTGGGATCTGGGGAAGCTGCCTGGGAGGATGTGATGTCAGGCTGCGCAGCAAGGGGTACCAATGTTGTCTGTCCCAATTTGGAGCAATAAGGATGGCCTTGGGCCCCTCCTCCCTTATCTTGATGAGTACCTTGGGGATAAGAGGCAGAGGGGGGAACGCATACACAAAGAGGAAGTTCCATAGGAAGGTCAAGGCATCCACCTTCCATGCCAGGTGGTGATACTCCCTGGTGCAAAATTTCTTTAGCTGATGGTTGAGGTGCGAAGCAAACAAATCCACCTCCGAATACCCCCGCACTTGAGTGACTTGCACAAAGATCTTTTTGTGGAGCTGCCATTCATGGAGGTCCATTAAGTGCCTGCTTAGGTGGTCTGCCAGGGTGCTGTTGATCACTGGTAGATATTGGGCTATTAGGTGTAATCCCATGGAGGAGGCAGTCAGCCGGAGGTTCATGGCTAGCCTGCACAGAGGGTAAGACTGTGTCCCTCTCTGTTTGTTGATGTACCACATTACTGTGGTGTTGTCTGCTTTGATAAGGAGAACTCCTGGCTTGAGATGGGGTTGGAAGGATATCAGAGCCTTTTGCACTGCTATAATTTCCTTCCGGTCGATATGCTACAGAAGGTGTTGGGCATCCCAAAGATCCTGGGTGCACCTGCCTGCTAGGTGGGTGCCCCAAGTGATGTCTGAAGCATCGGTGGTGATGGCCTACCCGGTGCGATGGAGGATGAAGGGGAGACCCTTGTTCCTGGCACAGGCCCCTGTCCACCAGAGAAACTCGGCCCTTATGCAGGGGATTAGATGGAGAGAGATCTCTAGAGGTTGTGAGTGTTAACACCAAATGTTCCTTAGATACCATTGAACTTTTCTCATGTGTAGCCTGGCCAGAGGAATTAGAAGGATGCAAGAAGCCATGTACCCCAAGGCTTGCATGAACATCCTTGCTGTGAAGTGACCTTTGGATGCCAGCTGGGTAAAGTACAGAGGCAGGAAGCTCTGCTTTTCTGGGGATAGGAAGGCCATTTGGGATGCTGTGTCTAGCAGTGCTTCCAGGAAAATGATCTTCCTGGAGGGAGTCTGCTTTGATTTCTTCTCATTGACTGTGAACCCCAAGGAAGTTAGGAGGGTTTTGACAAAGTGTAGGTCCTGGAGCAGCTTTTCTTTGCTCTTTGCCTGAATGAGGCAGTTGTCCAGATAAGGGTAAATTTGTATATTTTTCTGTCTGCAAAATGCTATGACCGGAGCCAAACATTTGGTGAAGACCCTGGGAGCAGTAGATAAGCCAAAAGGAAAGAGCAGAGAACTGAAAGTGCTGTGCACCTGCTCGGAAACGCAGAAATTTCCTGCAGGACTCCCTTATGGGGATATGGAGGTATGCGTCATTTAGGTCCAGGGTCACTAACCAGGCATTTTTTGTCAGCATAGGCAATAGCTGCTGCAGGGTTAGCATTTTGAATTTGGGGACAACCAAGGATGTGCTCAGAATGGACAGATCCAGTATGGGGTGCCATTTGCCCTCCTTTCTGGGAGCAAGGAAAAGCTTGGAATAAAAGCCTTTGCCTGCTTGATCTGTGGGGACAGGTTCTACTGTCCCCAGGCTATAAGAATTCCGACATGCTTTAATGCCTCTGCCCACTGATTGGGAGGTAAGTCTGGGTACCTTCTGGGAATTGGGAGTTCATTGAAAGTGAATTTGTATCCCTGGAAAATTATCTTTAAGACTCTCGGGTCTCCACTGAAAAAGGGTAATTCTTACCCAGCTGGACCAACCCGGTTAACAAATGCAAATAAATAAATAATATTGGTCCTTGGTTACAGACAGCCAATTTTCTTTGCAGAGGGACAGCCTTCCTCTGAGCTTTTGGGTGAAAGGAGGGCAGAGGGGTAGTAGGGAGTCCTAGAGAGTTTTTGCCATAGAGGGATGACTTAGAATTCCCTGCCTTAGGGGAAGGTGTGGTCCACTGTTTGGTTCTCTGTTGTCTCTGCTGTAGGGACTTAGGTGGCCTGTCCCAGTGGGGCTTAGCTTGCTCCTGTCTGCTAGGAGCAGGAAAGGACCAGTGCTTAGAGGGAAAGTTCCTGCTGAATCTAGGAGGTTGAACCCGAAATAAATCTTTTACTGTTTGCATAGATTTTGCTTTGTCTTCCAATTTTTTAAGCACCTCTTCTGTTTTTTCTCTAAAAAAGCAGTCTTTATCCAAAGGTGCATCAATTAATTTAGACTTGACATGATCAGGTAGAGATTTTTCCTTCAACTATGCATGTCTCCTAATGACAGATCCAGACACTGCTGCCCTGCTAGAGGCTTCTTGAGGGGTTGGGAGGGTGGCCTAATGGTTAAGGTGTTTACCTTACAAACACAAGGTGCAGGGTTTGAGTCTCCCAAGGGATAATTGGCTAGGCTTAAAATGGCTCGCAAGGGCTGTTAGCTTAGTATGAATCTATGAATCATATCCACAGTGCAAAGAGTGCCTTGCCACTTGACAAGTAGAGTGCAGTAAATCTGCTCACTCCTTAGAATTGGGACAGTCAGGAAAAGTAGAAATCTTTTGCTTTAATAGTTCCAAAGTGTGCTGTTGATATTTTAACATATAGAACTGACAGTTGAGAGCTCTGATGGCTAAGGTTACAGAGGTGTAAACTTTTTTACCCCATCTGTCCAGAGCTCTAGCATCCTTATCAGAAGGAGTAGGGTTCTTTGCAGAACTAGCCCTGGCTCCCTTGGGACCCTGTCTAATGACTGCAGCCATATTTCTGTACAGGTATTTCTGAGTGTCTGGTACTCTGTAATACCTGCCTGGCTTACTGGGAGCAGGAGGGAGGGCATCCAGGCTAAACTGGATTCATGGAAAACATCATCCACCACTTCTAAAATACGGGGGGTTGGCAAGGGGTCTGTGCTGGGGTAGGTCTAGAAATTCTCTTAGCCTTTTCTTAGACTGAGGGAAAGCTTGAGATTCCCATTGGAAATGTTCCCGGAGGGTGTGGAGGGTTTCCCCAAAGGAGAGGTCTTCTGGTGGGGAGGCAGAAGGGATGGATTCCTCTGCATCTGAATCCTCATAAGCAGTAAGAGGTTGTTGTTCCTCTTCAAAATCTGAATAATCTGATTCTTCAGAATCTTCCTCTGTCAATAGTTCAGGAGAAGGTGTCTTTTTATTTTAGAAGTTGTGACTTGACTGCCCTCGATAAGGTGAATAAGATTCTCTGCCATCTTAAGCATCTGGGCCTGGGTGGAGGGGCTGGAGTAAGATGGTGGCTGGAGGTAGATTTTCTAGGGGTGACCTGGCTTCTAGGCCTAAGAGTAGTCATCGGTCTGAGAGAAACAGTAGACAGGTGTGAAGACGTCAGTTTCTGACTGGAATCGGTACTGCGAAAGGCCTCCTTTGAAGCCTGTGTCTGTGTTGCGGCTCCGGACCCAACTGAGGCAGAGACAGCCAAAGGCTCTGAAGGCGAAGAAGATTTCTGTTGCATAAAAAAAAGGGTCTTGGTAGAGGCCTGCATATTAATCGCATCGGGCATCAAGGGCTGCGAAAGCGCCTCACTGAATTCTGGAGAACTGACAACCTGCTTAGCGGAAGAGTCATTGGAAAGCTTAGCCTTGTGATATCTGTCTCTATCTTTATCCCTACACTTTTTAGGAGGATCTACGAACTGTTGGCTGACTGATGCCATATGTGAAGATGGAGGACGAAAATACTTGCCTACAAAAAGAGGTCCACGACAAATGTTTCTTGCGTTAAAGAGGGCACAGAACCGGCAACGGGCGATGTCATGGTCTGGACCTAAACAAGTGATATAGTAGGAATGGAAGTCTCGGTGTGGGATCTGCTTTCCACAGGTGAGACAATTGTTAACTTTTTCAGACATTGGTTAGCAGTGCTTAGCTTTAGACATTTTCAGCTGTAATCCGAACTCTGGTAGCGACCGACCAGCACACTTGCGAACTGCTTCTGTTACAGGCTCCACAGCAAGAAAGACTGATGTAATGGCATCAGCTGCCTTGCTTTAAAGCACTGACGACCTGACGTCAATCTGCAGAAAACTGCAGCTGATGCAGAAAAACATTGACTCTGGTATTCGGGCTGGCCAAGGGCTACCACAGCAGGGATAACTGACCGGTTATGACTACAACACTGAAACAAGAAGAACATCGAACATTCTCCATCAAGTTATTAATGTACACGTAACGCCCACTGAAAAAATGAGTCTGCCGCTTTACATCAGTATATCAAGCTGCCATGCAGCTTGGACTGAAAAAACTAATAGCCGCCATTATTTTATGCTTGCTAAGCAGCACTTTTGCTGTTTAGCGAGTGTAAAATAATACAGAAAAACATAAAAAAAAAAAAATGTGTGCATGAGTTCATGTTTGCGTGTGAGAGTGTATGCGTGTATGAGAGCGAGCGATCGATCGAGCTGTTATCTTACACTCGCTAGGCAGTGCTTTTACTGTTTAGCGAGTGTAAAATAAATGAGGCTGGCATAATGGTTAAATTGGTTGCCTTATAGACACAAGGTGCAGGGTTTGATTCTCACATGGGGTAATTGGCTAGGCTTAAAATGGTCCATAACGGCAGTTAGCCTAGTACTAATCTATGAACCTATGAGTAATATAGTACTTAAAAATAAAGTAAAACACAACAATTTTACAGAGTGCATTCTCTAAGCACAACAATGCCTTGCAGAGTGTGTGTTAATGTGTAATTAATGCCCTTCCAGGAGTTAAGAGACCTGAAGCCACACACACACACCCTGTCAGGCATTAATGCTTGCTTATCTGGACTTATGTTAAAAATAAGAAATCTTAAGAACACAGGTACTGGTGAAGCAAATACAGAGTGTGGAATGAGAAGAGATGGCAGATTGATTGACTGAATGATTAATTGATTAATTTACTAAATGGCTCCTTTAAGTATGCTGCAGTCTGTGAGTAAATACACTCCTTCATGCTGTAAGGGTCATTCTCATTCTTTCTACAAATTCTGCATATCTGTTCCTTCTTACTTTTTATATATTTACTTTTCTCACCCCATCTAAGAACTCAATCCAGCACCAAGCCAAGGCCATGTTATCCCAGTCTACTCAGGAATAAATTCATGGTTAGATTATGAGGTGTCTTTCAACTGCAAATCCAACGGCAAACCATTAACATTCTACTGGTCAAGTTGTTTTTTGACTCCTTCATTTTGTTTATGAGAACATGACAATGATGACACATCAACATGAACTTTGTCCTTATCTGCATATGAGCACAGAATATCTCCCATCAGATACTAACTGCAATCTGGTTTGCAGTTTGAGCACTTTGTGATTACAAAGGCACATTTGGGTACTGCTCCCCTTTCAGCCCTCTGCCTACTTACTAGGGCAGTCCTTTGGATGAATGACCATTACCTTATTATCAGCCCTTTGGTAACACAGATCAGACACCAAGCCTGGGTTACTGGCACTATGAGCAGAAATACAACTGCGACATTGACTGGCCAGCATATACATCCATACCTCTCAACCGTTTAGAGCAAGAAATCTGGACAAAGGCACAAATGATGGGGGGACAAAGGCCTAAAAACAGGGACACTTTCTAAATATCGCTCTTAGAAACTTAGAAAGTGGATAGAATAACCGGTTATGCATTAGCATGAATTATCTGAAGGATATGCAGTCTGAAACTCAAATCTGTGCCATTATTTTTTTACTTCAGACCTCAATGATTTGCCAGAAAACCACAATTTTATGACAGACCAAAAAAAATGAGGCAAAAATCTGTACAGCTGAGAGGTATGTGTACATCTATTTTTCTAAAAGAAGTTTCCCTCTCAACCTCAGCCAGTTCATTCAGGTACTTGGAAGGTTCTACCATATTGACATCTCCTACCTTGCTAGATGGATATGTATAGCTAGTGATGTCAGCTCTCATTAAATATCTTCTGGTGTAGACTTTTCCTGTCACCATTTTAATCACCTCCCTGTACCACTGTAGTGAGAAACACCCCAGATGTGAATACAATACTTCAGATACAAGCTGACTAATTCCAGGTGCATGTATAACTTCCTGTTCTGCACGACCACTGCTTTTTAATATGTACTTCACTAATGAATCAGATATTTGAATACCCTGACTTTACTTATTTTTTTACGTATTTAATTACTACTTGGATTGTTGAAAACGTGCAGAAAGAGTTCTAATAAGAAGGGAAAATATAAGTTATTATATATCTGTGAAGAGTGTATGTGAGACATTGTCTGAAGTACTGTGCCCAGTTAAGGAGATTATTTCTCTGAAACCAAATAAAACTGAAATAATTTAGAGGATAACAATTAAATGGTGTCAGGTATGCCTTACAATCCATACAAAATGAGATTTTCAAGGTTTAATATGTATACCTTCAACGAGAGTGGAGGTGATGATAAAAACAAATATTTGAAGAAAAAATAATAAAATCCAAGAGGGTACAATATTAAAAATGACAAGACAAGATGAAGCAAATGGAGCTTGAAATGAAACCAAAATGATACCAGAAGGGCGTGGCTCATGAGAAATACAATGAAGAATTTTCTTTCTAACAGAGGGTAGGGTTGACATGGAAGACCTATTCTGAGGCTGTTGTTTGTCTAGAATTTGTGACAGGATCTAAGAATACATGAGACACTTGGGTATGGGCAGTTCATGTAAGAGGTGGAAAACGGTAGGCTGCAGGTAAAACCTAATATGCAGGTTGCCCTTAGATGTGGCAGAATGCCCTTACCTGCTGTCAAAAGTTTACTTCTTTCTTCTTTATAAGCAAAAGTGCCCATGATCAACTGCAATGCTAATTTACAGAAACAAAAGTAGCAGTTTGTTTATCAGGGAGTAAAACAAAAACTAGAAATGTTTGAAAGTCGAACAGCAGCAGTGTGTATCTACCATTCCTTGGGAAAGTGTGTGACTTTTTACCCTTATACTCATCACTGAAAAATATTCCCATGTTTCTTTTTGAGTACAAGACATTAGTGAGATCAGATTATATTCAGCAATATCCATTTATGCTCTACCTTATGTATGTTTCCCTGTAGGTCTGCTATACTTGTATACGGGTAACTAAAATGAGCCCATAGACTCTAGCTTAATGCTTCACAAACAAATTCCTTTGCTGTCCTTGAAAAACTGAAATCAAAATCATTGTCTCAGTTTACCCTACTAGTAGCAAATCAATAATGTGAATCGATAGCACATTACTGCAGCAGTACAGAATCATACAGATCATATTTAGTTTCAATGCAAAGCCATTAAGGGTAAGTTGCTAGCTCTGGCGAAAAGCTAGAATATTACAGAAAGGCAGAATGTTACCTTCTTTGAACTTTCAGCTATGTGTTTCCTTTAAAATATTCTCTGACCTTCTTCTAAATGGAAACCCTGATCAATCCTGCAGCTGCTCGAGCTTGATCAGTGCTCTACCCTGCAAACAAATATTTAATGAATAAATAAAAATAAAAATAAGAAAAATGGTGCTGAGGGTGACTGGCTTGTGTCCCCCCAAAAATCTCTGGTAACTGGGTGTGGGGGGGGGGGCTTGTTCCTTGCAAAAACACTTTTCACATGTAAGGATTATATTGTGTGTATGTTTTTTAACAGTTGTGCTCAAGCCAGACAAGCCTATATTATACACTCTCTTATATCCTCATTTAAAGAACATATGCACATAACTCTTCAGTACTCTTCTCAAAAAAAAAAAAAAAAACACAGCCCCAAACTTGTCCCTTCTTTGTTTCTTTTCAATTAATCTAGCATCATGCAGCAAGGCTGCTACTATCATAGTCTTTTTAATTATTATGGTTATAGCCATTTTTGCATCTATGTCTTTAAACTACTAATCACATTTACAGAAATTAATTTGCATCCTTTCCCCATTGAGTAACGTACTCCATTCTGTCCACCTCTATGCTTAGATAACCTTAATTTCTATTACGGCATCTTATGACCTGATTTATTCTTCTGCAGTTGTACCTGTTTCAATTTGTTCTTACAGCATTTCACAATTATTTTATTTCACAAATACTTCCTATCAGTTTACACAATTTGTTCATTTGCGTTTTCTTTCTGCACAATTTTATTTTCATAGCTTCTAGAACCTTTTCTTTGTCCTCCTTATTTTGTTCTACCTAATCTTTTTTTATTTTACAAGTTAGAAACCTGCCTTCATATTCAACTGTTTCACTCATTATTTGTTGCTCCACACTTTCATGTTCCCATAACACTGCAAAGTCAAACCAATGTAACCCTCAGTTCCATATTTAGTGCATACCCGTGGGCATTAAATTTCACCATGTCCATATCCACTGCATACACCATTGCCTCATTCATTGCATAGCTCATATAGAGTGAATGGGAAATTAACAACGGAATGTTTTAAACTGTCATGTATAAGCAACATGCTCCCCTATATTTTTCCCCCTAACAGATTTGTTTGTTTTTCAATTGAATTGTACAGGTCATACGTCACATTAAAGGTGGGAAAAGTTTTGAAATGGCTTATTGTGGTCTCGTTTTTTATATCACAAAAACCTGGCATTTTAACAGGGGCGTGTAAACTTTTTATATCCACTGAATAAAATCAAAGGAGTGCAGGGGGGGGGGGGCACACTCCTTAAAAAATATGTGTTGCAGTGCGTTTTGCACTTCACTGTTGCAGCTGTACAGTCAAGCTTATTTTTGGGGAGCTGTATTGAAACATTTTAAAATTTCAATAGGGTACCTATTCATCTTCATACTGGGTCTCTGATGACAGCATCCTATACTATAAATCTCACACCACTTTTACGAAGTTACCACAATTATGTGTATATTGCTAATGAGATTAACATAATCAGCTAAAATTGTAACAAGGGAAGATGTAAGGATCGAGGGCAATTAATAGCAAAAGAAGTTGATCCTCTTTGTAGAAAATGCTCACAGCAAGGAAAAGTTATCAGAAAAAAGATACAAAATTGTTTTTCTCTTTTTATATTGGCACCATTGAGTGAAACATAATATAAAAATGCTTTCCACAAAAGGAAACAAATACATATCTAAGTGAACTTTATGTGAAGTATGGCTTCTGTTCAATCTACATAAAAATTATTTTGATCTTAGTTTTCACAGTGATAATTTGGTTCATATTAAGACACAAGTTGAGTAACTTACTTTGGTAAGGCTAGCCTTGTAGGGCACAAGGACTTAAACTGCATACATCAGATACAGTAATTCCCCAGGCAAAAATTACTTGCTACCACACTAAGTACCTTTTAAGAGGTGTCCCCAAGCCTGTTAAATATCTTTCTTATCTTTGCCACATTCTTCTTTTTGGAAAACAGGGCTGATTCTCTCCTTGACTCTTTGGTACCCACCATGTACTGCTTTGCTACATCCAGACCCATTCACTTCTCTGCAGATACACTCGCCATAATGCCCTCACTTCCACCACTTAATAGCTTGCGCCTTCCAACCAGTGTGCCCTCAACTTGTAAAGCATATGGCTGAAAACCCCTTTCTGCATTTACAGCATCATTATCCATCATGAACACTTCACCAACGCATGACTCAGGGGTTGTCTGCCTGCAAATCTGATGAAGAGTTGAACAGTGTCTTCATGTTCTCCTCATCCTCTTTATTCAGTTCACCTTCAAACTGCCTTTTTAAAACACCATAGATCCACCCCCCTCCACAGCTTATAGTACAAATAAATGTCAAAACAACTCTGCAAAATCACAAGAGCAGAGAGATTTCTCTGGTATGTCTTGGCCAAATTTCTCCTTCTCTGTATAACCCCTTTTTCCCATTTTTACACATGTGGTCAGGGTGTCCACTCAAAAGTGACAATCAGCTGGAAACAAGGTGTACACCACTGAGTAGCTAGCCCTGCTGCAGTTGTTGGTCCATACCACACACTCACACCTGTGGCCAATTTAGTCCAATCCATCTCCTGCAAATCTTTGTAATGTGAGGAAAACCAGAATACCCAAAGGAAACCCACATGAACAGAGTGAGGGCATGCAGACTCTGCACAGAAGGCACCCCAGCTGAGAATCCAACTGGGAACCTCTTGCTGAGCAGTGACACTCTATCTGCTGTGCCACTATGCAGCCCTAATCAATGAACTGATAAGTAGAAGTATAATTCAAGCACAAATAACCTGAATATTAAATAACAAAATCTTAGCTGATACACTCAGTAATACACTGAATAAAAGGAACACACGTAAATATTTTCAAAAACTCAACAGATATTTAAAGGGATAAAATATTAGAATATAGTATGGTACAATATAATATAACTTAAATGGTTAAGAAGAGTAAGATGAAAAAAGGGCTCCCAACTGAAACATTGACACTTCAAATGTCGAGTGCCAATTAACCGAAAAAAGACAGAGAATACAGGAGAAGAGAGTATTTCAAAAAACATTTTTCTCCTATAAACTTCTTCATGTTTTAGAAACTGCACACACAATAATATATTGCAGTTATTACATGTGAATTCATATATCCTATACATCACAGCAAATTAAAGGCTCCTATTTTTTATATTCCAGCAGTGAGATTTGTTTATTTTATGACATATTAATACCTTCCCATCATATCTGGATATGGCAAAGTATATCCTATACATCACAGTGAATTAAAGGCTCCTATTTTTTTATAATCTAGCAGTGAGATTTGTTTATTTTATGACACATTAATACCTTCCCATCATATCTGGATATGGCAAAGGTGTACAATAGTCAGTTATCATATTTGTTTATGTAATGCCAAAAAAGTGTATTGATAAAATAATGTGACATGCCATGGATGTAATTCACTCTGTTTTTTGTTGCATTCCACCCTATGTCTGTTGTTTTTTCTTTTGGTTTTACAATTTCTTAACATTCTGCCATTTGCTCACCTTGCTGCTGAAAACAAAATGAACAACAACACAGACAGGTAGTCCGACCACAGTGGTTTGGCTCACTGTACCACTACTGATGGCAGCACAGAGGATATAATGGAGAGGAGTCTCAGTGCCCATATCAGCAGGGTTGAAAAGGCCTTGTGTTAGGTTGCAAAATGGATGCCACATGCACCACTGACCCAGGCAGCTAATTGAGGAGACAGTGATGACAGTTCTGAGGGTAAGGACTAGATTCTCACTGTTCTCAAGCTGGATATGGGTGCACCTCTGATTCCCCTACCTATCCCCAGTTGTTGACCCCCAACATTTTGTGTCTATCACCATCTCTGTCTATCTTGTATGTCTTGTATGTCTGTGCCTGCTTCTTAACCTGCTCTACCAACCTGACCCTGACATTTCTAAGGCCCTTTCCTAACATTCCTCTCTCTATATATAGAAAAACACAGAAAAAGGGCACCTGTCCCACAAAAAAAATATGCCCCGTGCATACCTCTCCAACTTACCAATGTGGCTTATTGACACACTTGATTTAGTACAATTAGCTATATAATATCATTCTTTTGTTGTCACCTATCCCTGGTGTGGTGACTCCCCAAAGGCATGACATTTTTTTGTACAATTCTATAATTATGTTCTGAAGAAGTAGATAGCCATGGTTGTATCCCACCACCCTCTTGTAATTTCCTGTATTTTGTCCCTTGTGTCCTACACATTGTTTGCTACCCCTGTTTTTACCCACTGTTCTATCAACCCCATTTTTAGATGTTTAATCTGGTCAGAAAATAGAATCACACACACATGCAACATGCACGGGCAGAAATGACCTATGGAACGCCTCCAGATTTTGCCCTCAGCATCTGCATGGAAGTTGGCATAGCATACCAATGCTGAGTGGTGATGAATGCCATTAAACTTCCTATGGCAAAAGCTGAGGATTTTAATTTCAGCTGCAGCAGTCCAGTTACTTTTACACAGAGGTGCTTAAATCCACAGTGCTATGGGAATCAGATTAAAAGCAGACTAAAAGCAGTTATGTGAAACAGTTACTGTAACAGTTTGTAGGCTGTTAGATATAATGAACTAGAAGTTACTATGTGGTCCGTAGACTGATGTTTTTGCACAGTGTCATGTGTTCGTTTACAGCTGCAGATCAAATTATTATTTCATGACATTTCATATTCCTATCATATAGTTAACTGCAAACATCTGTATTTCTTTCTATTTGCAACTTTTCATTGACACACCATTTAAACAGTACATCACGGTATCATCTGCAAAAACACTGCAGTCCCAATACGGAGACTTAGTAAGCCAACCTTATCCTGCTTATGTGTTAATGTTGGTTGCACATGTACTGACGGATTTTTGACTGCTGTCAAGGGTTCTAATCCAGGCATTAGCTAAGTATTACTGACTGTTTTAATGTACTTGCTTTATGTGTAGCTGTTGGCTACACATTGTTATGAGTCACCATTAATTATCCTGCTTCTGTCATAATCAACTTTGCCCCTGCCTCCCTCTCATCCTTTCGATGCATCTTCTCCCTTCTGTGTAATCAGACTTGCACCTCTGTATCTGCAGAATGTCTGGCACTGAGCAGCCACTGCAACTGAGGCTAAATGGAAGTACACAGCTTATGGCAAAATCTTGTGAGTTTTTGCTTTCAGCTACATTACTTTGGTAATGTCATCCATTCAACTGGGGACTGTTACAGTTGTACAGCAACATGTCGTATGGAGGTTGTGCTTCAGGTGCTGATCTCTAGCTTGTGATCTTAGATAGTTCAAATCCCACCATTACTGCTCAGACTACATTGTTTCAGTCTTATTGTGACTCTGCATGTTGCTAACACTGATGTCAAACACATCTGCTGTGTACACATACAGATGTTAATTCCTCTTACAAAAATATATGATAATTTCTCACAAAGCAATGCTTTTATTCAGAGTAATGATGACATGATTACATTTTCTTTACATAACATTTGCAGTAAGTGTTCTGATTTGGCAAGAAGGAATCAGACAATATTCTGTATGTTGTTGCCTTAGTACAGCAATTACAGGCACACATATCATTTGTAGCAATAACATGATGTGATGTCTTGACATACCAACCATATATCATAACTGTAGTGACACTTCTACAGTGGTGCATTCATTCTCTAATATGGCATGTATTTTCTGTACTGAAATGCTCATGTGTTCAACATCCTCATTCATTGCCTGTTAGTATTGTGTGGCCTTATACTGCAATGCATGAATGGCATCCACCACAGTTATACTGTGTACATTTACAGTGGGAGAGGTGTCCGGCATCCTTTTTATCTCAAAGTGATTGTGACACAACCATGTGATGTAATAACTTAGCATAGGTGGAGTGTCACACTTGTGCTAAGACTTCCATTGTGGCACGTGTGTTTCATCCACGTCATTATTCAGTAGACTTACATAGCTTGCTGTTCAAGCACAGAAAAGGGCAACATTATATGAATGTACTGACATTACAAAAAACATTGTATCTAGCTATTCATATCCATTTTTATGTTGGGCAATGATATATAATCATATGTTATGATTGCATGTTGGTGAAACGGTTATTATGGGCATGTTGTGCTGTGCATGCTCTTGTGGCATGTGCATCGAGTACTGGCTTGTATAACATACCTACAAAGACAGAAAGTGGTTCAGTTCTAGCATAGTGTGTATACAAGTCTATGGTTATTCATCGAAGGGTAAAAGCATCGAACGGCATTACATCATAAATACCATTCAACAAAACCTCCTCTTATGGGGGACTATGCCCCCACACCCCCTGGTAATTATATATACCAACTCTGAGATCACACTACAGTGGGGAAAGGGCAAATTCCCTTATCCCTACTGTAATGCAATCTTAGTCAGAAAGGCTCGATGAATGGCATGTTCGATGATACATGCCGCTCAATGCTTTGTTTTTTGATGGATAGACATGTATCTGTGTACTACATGTTGGAAACAGCTACCTTGGCACAGAAGCATTGATACTGTACTGCTTCGTGTTGTGTGGACAGTAACGTGTAGCTCCTTTTCAGCATTCTAACTAAATCAGATTGTTCAAATTATAATTAACTGTTTTTTTTACTTCACGCACTGATTTCATTTATTTGTGACAGCCTCCATTGCTATCTCCTGTGGCACGCACAGTCAATACAGAAGTCTGTAGAGAGCCTAGTAGCATAGGTAGGTGGTCTGAATCTGATAATATTTGTCTTTCAGACAACAGGGGTTTACACACAGAAAATAGTTATGCCACAGTCAGAGGGCCACCTTTTCAGACCTCATCCTACAAGGCTATGATAGGATCCCCAGTGGGATTAGAGATTCAACAGACTGGAAAGGGCTAACAGGGATATGCCAGGCTCAGCTGCTTAGCTGTCATGAGTGCAAGTAGGAGCATGCATGTATGCATGCATGCATATACAGTGTTGTTGAGACAGGCTACATGCAAGGCACAATGTCAAGCTGGTGGGGAATGCAATGTACATAGAATAAATAGCCCCAAATCCTTATTCTCATGTCCCCCACAGCAAGTTGGGGTCCTTACTCCATCATAACAGCTGATTGATACTGGAGACAAATATCAGGAGTGACAGCATTAAAAGGCTGCCGGGGGGGGGGGGGGCAGAGGAAAAACTTGAGAAAATGGTGGAGTAAAACAGAAAAAAAGATAAAGATAAAACCACATTATGCTTTATGCACTTATTTATTCATTCACTAATTTGAATTCTATGAAACTCTTACTCAGGGGATACCTTAGCCAAATCCCCATAATGTGGCCAAACTGCAGTTATAAAAGTTCAACAGAACAAGGCAAACTGACTTCTCTTCAAAAAAATATCAAACATGAGATGAAATGTTTGAAATTTTACAAAGGTACAAATTAGGGTCATTACTCTATATTGTAAAAACTAAATAAACCCATTATAAAAAAAAAAAAAACTAAAGATAAATGCTTAAACATTATATTACTAAATTTAGCTATTGTAAAGATTTATCCATTTTGCAAAGAATCCATTTTAAATGGCCAAATTCTGATTTACATTTTCTGCTGTTTCATACTGTGCTGACAAAATGTTATTTAATCCTTTACATCAACATTGCTAAATGAACAAATATTGGAAAAGCTAACTGATAAAAAGACAAATTATGCAAAAACATCTAAAAGTAACCTCCTTTTAACATAATGTTCACAGACTTACTAATGGCATAAGTTGGCATAACACTTCATTCAGAGCTATCCACACCAGTAGAAAATGACATCACGGGTCGAATTCAGAAAGGTTATCATGAGGGGTAAGTCCATTTGGGTCTATATCACTATAACAACAGCTAAAAACACCGAACACCCTTGCCTCAACACTGCTTAACTGAAAGCAGGAAATGTCAAACTGCCAGAACAACGATTTTTTTTTTCCCAGGGAAAGGGTTTTGGGGAGGGTTTGTGTGACTGTGAGTGTATCGGGGAATGTTAGGTGTGGGTTAGGGTACGTAGGTGAGAATGTGAGTGTGTCATTATTGAGAGTGGTGATGTTTCTATCTGTGTGATGTGTGTTTGTGCGAGGGGGATGTGGAATGTATGTTGGTGGGTTTTGTGTGTGTTGGTGTTTAGTGTGATTTTGGAGTTAGTATATATAAAAAGGGGGTGGGGGGTGCATGGGTGCTTGCCTCCCTGCTTATAGTAAGTGTGTGTGTGTGTGTGTGTGTGTGTGTGTGTGTGTGTATGTGTGTGTGTGTGTGTGTGTGTGTGTTGTTGTACGGAGGTAGGTGTAGTTGTGTTTATATGTATGCTTTAACGGTCGCGGTTTGGGGTTTCGCAATTTTGGTTTTTGTTTATTTGGTGTTTCAGCTTTATAGTCTCGAAATACTGAAATTTGATATTTCAGTATTTTGAGATTATAAAGTGAATCCATATACATATACAGGTATATATTCTGTTGTGTCTTTCGGCTTTTCCCAGTTAGGGGTCGCCACAGCGGAACTCCGGTCTGCTAATGATTGGCAGTAGATTTTTACGTGCTGAGTTGCCAGCCCTGACGCACAACCTTCAACGAAGGTACGCCCATTCACGCATGTCTCCACACAGAAGACGCTTTAGTTGAGAATCAAACAGGACAACGTCTTATTGTGAGGCGACAACGCTACCGCAGCACTACCACCGTGTATATATATATATATATATATATATATATATATATATATATATATATGCACATAATTAGCAGGGGGTGTGGGGGTACATTTTGAGTACTTATGTTTGATAGTTTACATTTCAATATGTTGCTCTTTAAATAAGCAACATGCACCGATATATATATATATATATATATATATATATATATATATATATATATATATATATATCTTTATTTATTTTTAATATATAAAAGAGCAGTTTTTGGATTATATATAAAAAGGGGGTGGGGGGTGCATGGGTGCTTGCCTCCCTGCTTATAGTAAGTGTGTGTGTGTGTGTGTGTGTGTGTGTGTGTGTGTGTGTGTGTGTGTGTGTGTGTGTGTGTGTGTGTGTGTGTGTGTGTGTGTGTTGTTGGTCGCGGTTTTGGGTTTCGCAGTTTTGGTTTTTGTTTATTTGGTGTTTCAGCTTTATAGTCTCGAAATACTGAAATTCGATATTTCAGTATTTTGAGATTATAAAGTGAATCCATATACATATACAGGTATATATTCTGTTGTGTCTTTCGGCTTTTCCCGGTTAGGGGTCGCCACAGCGGAACTCCGGTCCGCTAATGATTGGCAGTAGATTTTTACGTGCTGAGTTGCCAGCCCCGCACAACCTATTCACGCATGTCTCCACACAGAAGACACTTTAGTTGAGAATCAAACAGGACGCTTATTGTGATATACATATATATATATATATATATATATATATATATATATATATACATGCACATAATTAGCAGGGGGTGTGGGGGTACATTTTGAGTACTTATGCACCAATATATATATATATATATATATATATATATATATATATATATATCTTTATTTATTTTTAATATATAAAAGAGCAGTTTTGTGTTCTGACATGATCTTCGCACAATGAACAGTTATGTTATATATGAACATTATGAACATTTAGAGATTAGAACCAAAGAAACAAAAAGATGAGTTCAACAAAACACAGAAGCCGAAGTAGAATCCAAAGGTAGCTTTATTGCAAACTTGTTAGCGCTTTCGTGTAGTGAAATACAAACACTTCTTCAGAAAAGCCGAAAAGAGAAACATTCATTCATTCATTGCTAATCAGGATACAGTACTGAACTAGACAGAGCATAACATTTGTGAAGGTTAAGTCCCTGGCTCATTGGATACCAAAACTGCTATCATACCAAAAAGCAGCTAATATATAAATATGCTGTTATACATATTCTGTTAACCATAAAGTTTCAGCCTACAGTATAAATCCGCTTTGTTCTGAAAATTTTTTCTGTTCAATACTATGTGATCAATGCTCAGTCAATATATAGATTTTACATTTATGTATTAACTGTCAATTTGGTTTGGAGCTTCTGTGGTTTTATACTTTAAAGATGTAATAAGAGCACATTATAAATCATGTGTATATGTTCTCACAATAAAATATTCTTGAGAGAACAGATCAGTTAAAATAATCCAAATCTAGTTACAGTCATAAAATATTTACTGTTAACATAAAAAGATAAGGGCAATAACTCACTGTTAAGCTGTAGCAGAGCAGGTCAGAACATGAGATGGTTATCAGTCAGCCATGATAGATAAAGGTTGCCTTCTTTTTTTTTTTATCTTCAGATAATTATATGCTGCTTCCTTTACAATGAAAGTTTCATATATTCACTAACAGTGCTGTAAAAGCTTCTGGGATTAAGACCTAAAGTTCTCTTGCAGCAGATGGCCAGTCTTTGAGACTAGTTTGGGGCCAGTATGCTGTTTACGGAGTAAGCAAAGTTTATTACTGGTCCAGCTAACTGCATTACTTTTCCACAAGTGCAGGTATTTCCAAGGAAGACTCTTTTACAGGTCACTACCATGCAACTGGGAGACAGTCATACACTACATCTAATTTTGAGAGTACAGTAATTGCAGGTGATATAATAATTTTGGAATAACTCATTGATATTAATGTTCTCATACAGAGAAGGAATGTTCAAAGCCTCTTAGAATATAGTCTTCATTCACTACGTTACATTTGGAAGGAGCATGCTCAGAGTTACTCACCAGGGTGTAGAAAAAAATGCCGCTTAGGAAGTGGCAATTATACCCTCTCTGGAACTTACAGGGGATGAAATATTAAAAACCTGGGCATACTTAAGTGTACGGCACAGATACAGATGCACAACAGTGTTTTTTTTCCTGTTGCATCCAAATCGTTAAGTCTGCAAAAACTGGGACAACACAGTTCTTCAGAATTAATGTCTTTGCACCAAAATCGTAATATACTCAGCTATGACACTTCTACACCTTACTCAAAAGGCCAAATAAATGGCTGCAGTGGCTTCTTTTGCCAAGTGCCATTTTGACCACATGCCATTATTCAAATACTTGACCTTCATACAGCTGATATACAAAGCCTAGGTTTGCAGGGTATGACCAAGCGCAAAGGATACAAACAAAGCAGCACAGTGTAGTGTGATTTTCTCTAGTTTTAGGTCTGCTTTTAAAAATGATGTGTATGTGTGCAAGGGGCTCAACCTGTTGGATATCATAATTCGGACCACAGTATGTCTGCTGGCGGGAGTAAGAGGCTGTGACTGCTTAATCACTGTACCTCATTTTGCATGTTTTATAAAAATAAAGGTCTTGAATGTGAAAACTATTTAAGAAACAATGGGGAATAACTTTCTGTAATAATCTTCATTACAACTAACAATTTTACATTACAAGAATTAACAACAGCACTTTATAAGATCTGCAGTGGATATAAAAAGTGTACACACCCCTGTTAAAATGCCAGGTTTTTGTGATATAAAAAATGAGATCATAATAAATAATTTCAAAACTTTTCCCACCTTTAATGTGACCTATAACCTGTACAATTCAATTGAACAACAAACAAATCTGTTAGGGGAAAGAATATAAAAAATAAAAAAACATACAATAAGCGGGTTGCATAAGTGTGCACACCCTTAAATTAATATTTTGTTGAAGCACCTTTTGCTTTAATTACAGCATTCAGTCTTCTTGGGTACATACCTGCCATCAGTTAAAGAGACCCCAAATAAAGTTCATAGGTTCATAGGTGTGTACTAGGCTAATGGCCCTGGAGCCTTTACAAGCCTAGCCCATAGGATTGCCCTGGCAAAGTGCCACCCGACCTTAGTTTCCAGTGCCTCTGTCGAGTAGAGCCACTGGAGTGATCCCTGGGGTGAATTTTCTATTTCATATCCACTCATAAAGATTTCTCTTGAAGAGGGCCAGTGAGGTGCTCTGTTTGACATGTATGGGAAGTCTATTCCATAGCATGGGCAGTCTCTGGTCTATGAACCTGTCCCTCCAGCACGTTCTGTTGATTGTGGTAATGAGGTTGAGGTCTCTGGAACATGTGGTGTAGAGGGACTGGGATTTCTTTAGATGTAGCATTTCTAACAGAGCTGGGTCAGACATGGCTTTATAAGTCAAGCAGAGATCGTCTCTAAGTAGGTGATATGAGACAGAGAATAGCTGGAGTTTTTTGAGTCTGTCCATATAGGACAAGTGTTTAAGGCCTAGGATACTCTTTGTGAGGTACTTTTGCAGCCTCTCCAGTTGTCTCAGGTGTCTAGCAAGGTACATGCCAAATGGGGCATTGTACTTGATGATTGGCCTAATGAGGGAAGAGTAGAGGGAGACAATCACCTCTTTCTTCCTGGACGCAAAACCCTTAGTAATGAGATGTGGCACACAGAAGGACTTTCTGACCACAGTAGCAGTGTGGTCATCAAAAGAGAAATTGCTGTCAACCTGTGTTCCCCAGATCTCTTATAATGCCTTCTGTGTTCAGTGGACTACTATCGATGTGGTAGTTCATGGGAAATGGGTTTCTCCCAAAGGGGATAACGACACATTTTTTGGCATTGAGCTTAAGGCCATGGTTCTGACACCAGTCGTTGGTCCCAGTGAGGCCTTTCTGTAGGATGTCAAGATCACTTGGGGAGTTAATAATGGCTCCCAACTTGCAATAGTCTATGAACTTTATCAGCCAGATTCCCTTCGTGTTGGACTGGACTTCTGAGAAGTAGATACCAAACAGGAGAGGACCCAGGACTGATCCCTGTGGGACTCCACTCATGACTGGTCGACAGTCTGACTTGGAGTCAGCTACTTTCACACTGTGGGTTCTATGGGACTCCACTCATGACTGGTCGACAGACTGACTTGGAGTCAGCTACTTTCACACTGTGGGTTCTATCTGTGAGCCAGTTTGCAACCCACCTAGTGATATAGGGGTTAATGCCTAGCTTAGGGAGTTTTTCTATGATTCCTGAGTGGGGAATGGTATTAAAGACCTCAGCCAGATCAAGGTAGGCTGTATGAACCATCTTGCCTTCATCCACAGCTCTGGTGACTGACTCAAAGACGTTGAGCAGGCATGATCTACCCTTTACAAAACCAAACTGTGTAGGATCCAGAGTTTGGAGATTCCCTATATACTTGTTTATTAGGTCCATGATGATGTGTTCCACAGCTTTGCATATCAGACTTGTCAGGCTAATGGGGCAATAGTTCCCAGGGTCTGTAGTCTCTCCTCCTTTGTGAAGAGGGATGTCTATAGCAGTGCGCCATTCAGTAGGGACAAAGCCTGAGGTGAGGCTGTGATTGAACATGGAGAATAGTTGCATGACCACTGAATCATACACCAGTGCACTGTATAAACACATACACAAATGCATGGATCTCGCCATACCCCAATATACAAAAGGTGAGGTGCCAGTTCAATCTATAGTTCATGTAGAACATAGCCAGGGATATTGTTAGGTCCCATAGAAGCTATATTATTGGCCTTGGACAGTGCTGTTTTAACCTGTGCAGCAGTAATACTGGGTTCCTGGCAATCTACTGGTATTGTGATTGGTCCCTTGGAGAGGGGGAGTTGGCACTGAATCTGTCAGCCAGTATATTGGCAATATCTGTTCGCTCGGTATAGGAGGTACCATTGTACAGTATCCCAAAGCAAATCTGGGTATTGCCATGGAGGTTCTTTACATAACTATAGAAGGCCTTGTGGTTGTCTTTACTATTTGCTGCAATTCTGTTTTCATAGCTAGCTTTAGAGGATTTGATTAGGGAACTCAACTTTTTGTTGAGGCTGATAAGGGAGTTTTTCCAGTCTTCAGACTTCACCTTATTCTGCATCAGTTTCCTCTTTCTGTTGTAGAGTTTGTTTATGGCAGGGGACCACCAGACTGGCTTCCTTTTTTTGGAGGAGATCATCTTGGTTCTATTGGGGTATGGCGAGATCCATGCATTTGTGTATGTGTTTATACAGTGCACTGGTGTATGATTCAGTGGTCATGCAACTATTCTCCATTTGCATGGGAGCCATGAAGTTAGCCACCTCTGTTCTTAGGAACCCAAAGTTATTTGGAGTAGTTTTTCATGGTGGTTACCTTTGCGGGGGGAGTGGATTGCCAAGGTGATTAGTTTGTGGTCGCGTCTAACCAGGGAGGAGTTGACTATCGGTGTAGACTAATGGTCTCCCATGTTAGTAATGACCAGGTCAAGGATGCTGCTACCGCTAGTGGGGGTAAAAACGAGCTGGTCTAGGGCATTGGAATTAATGAATTCCAGGAAACGTTGGGCAAGTGTACTGGTACATGAGTAGTTTTTCTAGTTAATGGAGGGGTAGTTGAAGTCATTCAGTATGAGTGCATTAGGTTGGACCCTAATATTCTCCAGGGTGCTTAGGAAAGTGGAGTGAGTGTCTTGGGACATGGTTGGGGACCTGTAACAGGCTACAACCTGAATCGCTGTCTTACCCAATGTTAGCTGCACCTGAAGTATCTCTGATGCATTATGTTGGGCTACCAGTCTGGAGGTGTGTGCATCCTTTATGAATATGGAAACACCACCATCTTTGGAGCTTTGGTCCAAGTTCTGGGGCCAAAAGGTGTGGAATGAGTTATAGCCTGGTAGTGCAGGGGTGCTTCTGCTGCCTTGAACCAGGTCTCTGTTACAGCACAAATGTCGATGTTCTCCATTTTAAGGAGTGCTTCGAGTGAGTGCATTTTGATATTTAGACTTCTAGTGCTGAGCAGCATGACCCTCAGATTGCATTTGTTTGTAGCTGTTACGCTGGTAATTTGGTCTTTGGAACACTGCCGAAAAAAGGCACTGTAAGGGTGACAAGAGTGTTGGCCAGTATCTGGAAGTCCAGGGGTGACAGATGCAGGCCATCTCCGGCAAAACATTGAGGTCAGTCAAACATGTTCAGCTGACTTAGTAGGATTTTCCTGACATTTACTCAGTTGCCTGCTAAAGCAAAAGCCATGTTTCGCAGAGACCTTACAAAGCATCAAAGGGATCTCATTGTTGAAAGGTATCAGTCAGGATAAGGGTATAAAAAATTTCCACAGCACTGGATATACCAAGGAACACAGTGAAGACAGTCATCAGAAAGTGGAGAAAATATGGGACAACAGTGATGTTGCAAAGAACTGGATGTCCCTTCAAAATTGATGAAAAGGCAAGATGGAAACTGGTCAGAGAGGCTGCCAAGAGACCTACAGCAACACTGAAGGAGCTGCAGGAATTTCTGGCAAGTACTGGTTGTGTACTACATGTGACAACAATCTCCAGTATTCTCCATATATCTGGCCTATGGGATAGGGTTGCAAGACGGAAGCCTTTTCTTATACAGAAAAACATCCAGGCCCAGTTAAAATTTGCAAAACAATATGTCAAGTCTCCCAAAAGCATGTGGGAAAATGTGTTATGGTCTGATGAGACCAAGGCTGAACTTTTTGGCCACAAATCCAAAAGGTACGTTTGGCGCAAAATAACACTTTGCATCACCAACAGAACACCATCCCCACAGTGAAGCATGGTGGTGGCAGTATCATGCTTTGGGGTTGCTTTTCTTCAGCTGGAATGAGGCTTTAGTCAAGGTGGAGGGAATTATGAACAGTTCCAAATACCAGTCACTTTTGGCCCAAAACCTTCATGCTTCTGCTAGAAAGCTGAAGATGAAGAGGAATTTCACCTTTCAACACGATAATATCCCCAAGCATACATACAAATCAACAAAAGAATGGCTTCACCAGAAGAAAATAAAAGTTTTGGAATGGCCCAGCCAGAGCCCAGACCTAAATCCAAAAGAAAATCTCTGGGATGACCTGAAGCGGGCTGTGCACAAGAGATGCCCTCGCAAGCTGACAGATTTAGAGCACTTTTGCAAGGAAATGTGGGCAAATATTGCCAAGTCAAGATGTGCCATGCTGATAGACTCCTACTCAAGAAGACTGAATGCTGTAATTAAATCAAAAGTTGCTTCAACAAAGTATTAGTTTAAGGGTGTGCACACTTATGCAACCAACTTATTGTACATTTTTATTTTTTATATTTTTTACCCTAACAAATTTGTTTGTTTGTTTGTTTGTTTGTTTTTCAACTGAATTGTACAGGTTATAGGTCACATTAAAGGTGGGAAAAGTTTTGAAATGATTTATTGTGGTGTCATTTTTTTATATCACAAAAACCTGGCATTTTAACAGGTGTGTACACTTTTTATATCCTCTGTATAAATACTGATAACTGACTGAGCAATAAAGTAAGACAAGCTAGAGTGTGGTGAGATGGTAGGGGAAGTTGTCCTAGAAACCTAAGACAGTATTATGCCAATGTCTGCGAGCTATGTGAGATAATGTACCTTATATGTTTAAAAAGTTTAATTCTGTTACTGGTATTGGTGATATGCAACTGTTGATTTGAAATTAGCTGTTTATCCCGGAGATGAAGAACTTAAACTCCTGTGATTCCTCCAGAGATAACTCAGAAGGGAGAAAGACATCCTCTGTAAGCTACCTCTAGGTAGATGCTTATTTTATTTATCCTTTCTGGACCAGAAACACAGTTGAAGCAAGAGGCAAGGCGGAGCTGAGTAATGAGTGTGGTATCAATTTTAGTAATACATATATTTAGTATGAGTATACAGCACAATGCATTTCTGGGCTGCTACCACTCCGCCCACATAAAGTAGCTGTTTATCCTTCTGTGCCATACTGTCCAACAGCTCTCAGTGGTAAGTGAATTTTGACTTGAGTACTCCATTTTATTAGCAATATGCTGAATGAACTAACCATAGTAGCATGGCTCTCCATTTTTAGACCTATCCAGAGGCATAACCTGTCTTTAACTGCCTTCCGCAGGAGCAGTTTCAAATTAGCAACAAGAATTATTTCTGTTTAGACTGCACCTGCATATCTTTCATCAGCTTATTTGTACCATTTTTGCCTAAATTCATAATGTTGGCTCATACAATTGTTTTAACTTTGATACACGCTTGACATGGGCGCCTTTTAAATAAAACTTGTATATGTTCAAATATTAAAATCCTAGAGTGTGAATAATTTAAGCAAAATGTGTTCTGCCATACTGCTGTTACCATATTTGCCATATTGCAGTTACTATATTCTGTATAAAATGAACATTTTATTTTCCATTTCTGTGAAACTACCTTCTGAGTACTGCAACTGGAATGAGTGCTATTCAGGTTCTAACCAATGAGCTTTGCAATGTTATAGTCTCAGGTATAATAATCTGTGTCCCATGATACAGACATTCAGCAAGTGTAATTAAAACTAGAATACGCAAAGAAAAATAGAGAGTAACCAAAATACGTCATAGATCTGAAGGCAATTCTAACTCTAAAGTGGCGCCCATTTACCTTATACCCAAGGGAGTGTTATCAAGCAATGGGGTAAATAACAGACAAGTAGAAAACACAATTTATATAAAGCTGGCTTTATGCAGTTGTCTTATATTTTTCAAGGAAGACAATTTTGCTGACGCTATGATTAAACGTCTGACATCACAGACAAAACAGTTTATAGTTTGACAAATGTATCAACTACATTCTTCATGATAAAATAATGGTCAGCTTAAATATCAAGATCATTTTTATCCACCTTAGCTCTGCAGATGCAAAGTACTGCTATAGCGAAAGGAGCATTGATAAACAAATGCTGGAGTTCTGGATTCAATTAATCACAAGAGAATTCACATTATCAACTTCTGCATTGTCTTGCACTTATCACAATATATTTTTTTCGTCTTGTAAAATGTCCCAATTTTAGTAATGCACAGATTTAGCATGATTATATAGCATAATGCTTTTCTGGGTTGCTAGCAGTCTGCCCACATAAAGTACATTATGTGACTCACAGCAAGTTCCCAGCGTCTTTGCTCCTACTTTCAACACAGCACATCCCACACAAAATATAATGCAGCATTAAATCCAATAAATGCTCAAAGCCCAAATCAGAAGAACTTCAAGACAGAAACATCATTAACTCCATTGTGTGGTAGAAGGACACTGTCTGTGTTATTCTTACTGATCCTATATAGGATCGTACATTATTTTTGCTTAATGAATTGCCTGGTAAAATAGATGCCTTCTATGAAAAACATACATAGCTTTTAAACCTCCTCAGTATTTTTTTTACTTGCTGCAGGATACTGTAAACAATGGATAGCTTAACCAAGCAATACTTGTTTGTAAAACTTGACACGTCTGCCCAACGTAAACATATACATGAGCACATGTTCATCTATATGTACACACCTTATGACATACATATGCACTCTTAAACAAGCATGTATATGCGATGACTAGGAAAATAAATTGTGCCGTATATTGCATTACAAACTTTTAATAATGATTAAGGGTCAGATTCAGAGATGCTACTTAAACTGTGAACCAGACAGTGCAAATTGTTCATTGAGCTGACAGATATATGAATCATAAACAGAATCAGATACCTACCAGCTGTTACTCTGTATACCCTAGTATGAAGTGAATGTTTCACAGCATGATACTACAGTACAATATTCATTTTCTTGGTGTTCTCACTGTTAATCTGGTGGAGCTGTGTGGGAAGGCGGTTTACACTGTAAATGTCACTCAGCAGTACAGCCATTATGCCCTGTTGTGATTCAGAGCTGTTAACTGCTCATGGAGGGGGTTAAAGTATATAGGGTACATTATAGCTCTTGAACCCAATTCTAATACAGTGTCATAAACTCTTGAGAAGGCCATTAAACAGAATTTGGGATGCACGGTATTACAGTCTATAAACTTTATTTTAACACAGCACTCTGTTACTAGGACACCACCTCTCAACTGTACAGACTTTTGCAGAATGTCCAGATTTTGGCCTCATATTGTTTGGTCAGTTTTTTATAAAATTGTGGTTTTCAAGCAAATTAGTGGTAAATCATTAAACACTGAAGTTAGAAAATAATGAGACATTTGAGTTTCAGACTTCATATGCTTCATAAAGTAATGCTAATGCAAAACCAGTTATTCTGTCCACTTTCTACATTTGTAAGAGCAATATTTAAAAAATGTCCATATTTTACAGCTTTTGTCCCACTTTTATTTATGGTTTTGTCCAGATTTCTTTCTCTAAGAGGTTGATAGGTATGGCTAAGGTAAGGTGCAAACCATATTACTCCATCAGTCTACAGCAGTACAGCACTGCAAACCCTCAGTGGACATATTCTCTTATGTATTTTTGTTTTGTAAACAGGTTAGACGCACAAGGATCTCTTGCCAGGTCTGATAAGGTATCACTGCCAGGTTAGGCGATGTGTTCACAGTTACAAAATGCACAAATGGTGACTGAAAGACTCAAACCCAGGAATACAAGGGGAAACCACTTAGTATCTTAGATCTTTATCTCTATGTACTTTAGTACTACATATAAAAGGTAGGGTTATATAGCACACAAATGCACATGGTATGTCAGGATAATGTAGCTCCTCTGAGAAAGCACAGCAGACCAAAGTGAATCGTCCTTAGGAGTAGCACACAAGTCACTATAGGGGTACCAGTTCTAAGCCAAGAGTGCACAGTAGGGCAGATATGAGTACTCTAAATCAGGATGGTCATTTCATGTCCTCACATTTTACTGCAGAACTATATCATGTGGTAATCGGGATACTGTTATACTCAATGTAGAGCTCTTTTACAAGGGTGCTACACAGGAATGCACTGTGCACTACAGAAATATACGAACGCACTGCACTCATTATTATCTTAATCCTAGGTGGACTCCATACTTTGTGGCTGATATCATACAGCTAATCAGTCCTCTCAGATGTGATACTTTATAAGGCTAAACTGCTGCCATTGTATGCCAGTACGCTTTACAGCTGTTATGGTGCTGCAATAGCAGAATCAGCTCAATATTGGTTACTTCACAGAGATTTAATCTGATAAGTGTATACAGTATGTGTGTAAGTGTGTGTGTGTGTGTGTGTGTGTGTGTGTGTGTGTGTGTGTGTGTGTGTGTGTGTGTGTGTGTGTGTGTGTGTGTGTGTGTGTGTGTGTGTGTGTGTGTGTGTGTGTGTGTGTGTGTGTGTGTGGGTGTGTGTGTCTGTGTGTATGTGTGTGTGTGTCTGTGGGTGTGTATTTGTATGTGTGTGTGTGTGTGTGTGTGTGTGTGTGTGTGTGTGTGTGTGTGTGTGTGTGTGTGTGTGTGTGTGTGTGTGTGTGTGTGTGTGTGTGTGTGGGTGTGTGTGTCTGTGTGTATGTGTGTGTGTGTGTGTGTGTATTTGTATGTGTGTGTGTGTGTGTGTGTGTGTGTGTGTGTGTGTGTGTGTGTGTGTGTGTGTGTGTGTGTGTGTGTGTGTGTGTGTGTGTGTGTGTGTGTGTGTGTGTGTGTGTGTGTGTGTGTGTGTGTGTGTGTGTGTGTGTGTGTGTTTGTTTGTGTGTAAGAGAGACAGAGAGAGAATGAGAAAGAATAATAAAGAGTAGAAAGGAATGAGATTGTCATGCAGGAAAGGAGAATTGCTAAAAGGATGGCTAGAGGAGATACATCATGATTTAGAAGACAGAGAGATGATTCCTTATGGTGAATAAAGATAACCAGAAAGGAACATGTACATTTAAATGTGAAGAAGCTGATGCTTGGAAAGAAGACACAATACTGACGGCATAAAAATGGTATGTATGGCACTGTGTGGTTGGAATGGGTGTATAGTGGTACAGACGTTCAAGAAAAAGGTAACTG